>NC_084633.1:19099347-19399347 GCF_033978795.1 Nerophis ophidion | reverse complement strand
CTACAATCGGGCGGAAGGCGGCGTACACCCTGGACAAGTCGCCACCTCATCGCAGGGCCAATTTACCTTATATATATATATATATATATATATATATATATATATATATATATATATATATATATATATATATAAAGGGTATTTCTTTCCGTTATTCCGTCGTACATTTTTTTTCCTTTTACGGAAGGTTTTTTGTAGAGAATAAATGATTAAAAAAAACCACTTAATTGAACAGTTTAAAAGAGGAGAAAACACGAAAAAAAAAAGAAAATTCAATTTTGAAACATAGTTTATCTTCAATTTCGACGCTTTAAAATTCAAAATTCAACCGAAAAAAATTATCGCTACATCGCCACATTTAAAACATTTTGAAAATGTTTTAAAAATAATTTATGGAACATCATTAGCAATTTTTCCTGATTAAGATTAATTTTAAAATTTTGATGAGATGTTTTAAATAGGTTAAAATCCAATCTGCACTTTGTTAGAATATATAACAAATTGGACCAAGCTATATTTCTAACAAAGACAAATCATTATTTCTTCTAGATTTTCCAGACATTTTTTTTTTAAATATAAAAGACTTTGAAATAAGATTTAAATTTGATTTTACAGATTTTCTAGATTTGCCAAAGTATTTTTTTGAATTTTAATCATAAATTTGAAGAAAAATTTCACGTCTTACATTTTTTGTCCTTTTATGGAAGGTTTTTTGTAGAGAATAAATGATGAAAAAAACATTTAATTGAACGGTTTAAAAGAGGAGAAAACACGAAAAAAATAAAAACAACATTTTGAAACATAGTTTATCTTCAATTTCTACTCTTTAAAATTCCAAATTCAACCGAAAACAATGAAGAAAAAACAAGCTAATGCGAAACTTTTTGAAAAAAAAAAAAATAATAATTTATGGAACATCATTAGTAATTTTTCCTGATTAAGATTAATTTTAGAATTTTGATGACATGTTTTAAAAAGGTTAAAATCCAATCTGCACTTTGTTAGAATATATAACAAATTGGACCAAGCTATATTTCTAACAAAGACAAATCATTATTTCTTCTAGATTTTACAGAACAAACATTTTAAAACAAATTCAAAATACTTTGAAATAAAATTTTAATTTGATTCTACAGATTTTCTAGATTTGCCAAAGTATTTTTTTGAATTTTAATCATAAATTTGAAGAAAAATTTCACGTCGTACATTTTTTGTCCTTTTATGGAAGGTTTTTTGTAGAGAATAAATGATGAAAAAAAACACTTAATTGAACGGTTTAAGAGAGGAGAAAACACAAAAAAAATTAAAATCAAAGTTTGAAACATAGTTTATCTTCAATTTCGACGCTTTAAAATTCAAAATTCAACCGAAAAAAATTATCGCTACATCGCCACATTTAAAACATTTTGAAAATGTTTTAAAAATAATTTATGGAACATCATTAGCAATTTTTCCTGATTAAGATTAATTTTAAAATTTTGATGAGATGTTTTAAATAGGTTAAAATCCAATCTGCACTTTGTTAGAATATATAACAAATTGGACCAAGCTATATTTCTAACAAAGACAAATCATTATTTCTTCTAGATTTTCCAGACATTTTTTTTTTAAATATAAAAGACTTTGAAATAAGATTTAAATTTGATTTTACAGATTTTCTAGATTTGCCAAAGTATTTTTTTGAATTTTAATCATAAATTTGAAGAAAAATTTCACGTCTTACATTTTTTGTCCTTTTATGGAAGGTTTTTTGTAGAGAATAAATGATGAAAAAAACATTTAATTGAACGGTTTAAAAGAGGAGAAAACACGAAAAAAATAAAAACAACATTTTGAAACATAGTTTATCTTCAATTTCTACTCTTTAAAATTCCAAATTCAACCGAAAACAATGAAGAAAAAACAAGCTAATGCGAAACTTTTTGAAAAAAAAAAAAATAATAATTTATGGAACATCATTAGTAATTTTTCCTGATTAAGATTAATTTTAGAATTTTGATGACATGTTTTAAAAAGGTTAAAATCCAATCTGCACTTTGTTAGAATATATAACAAATTGGACCAAGCTATATTTCTAACAAAGACAAATCATTATTTCTTCTAGATTTTACAGAACAAACATTTTAAAACAAATTCAAAATACTTTGAAATAAAATTTTAATTTGATTCTACAGATTTTCTAGATTTGCCAAAGTATTTTTTTGAATTTTAATCATAAATTTGAAGAAAAATTTCACGTCGTACATTTTTTGTCCTTTTATGGAAGGTTTTTTGTAGAGAATAAATGATGAAAAAAAACACTTAATTGAACGGTTTAAAAGAGGAGAAAACACGAAAAAATAAAAATTACATTTTGAAACATAGTTTATCTTCAATTTCGACTCTTTAAAATTCAAAATTCAAACAAAAAAAAATGAAGGAAAAAAACTAGCTAATGCAAATCTCTTTGAAAAAATAAAAAAAATAATTTATGGAACATCGTTAGTATTTTTTTCTGATTAAGATTAATTTTAGAATTTTGCTGACATGTTTTAAATAGGTTAAAATCCAATCTGCACTTTGTTAGAATATATAACAAATTGGACCAAGCTATATTTCTAACAAAGACAAATCATTATTTCTTCTAGATTTTCCAGAACAAAAAATAAAAAAAAAATCAAAATACTTTGAAATAAGATTTAAATTTGATTCTACAGATTTTCTAGATTTGCCAAAATATTTTTGGGGAATTTTAATCATAAGTTTGAAGAAAAATTTCACGTCGTACATTTTTTTTCCTTTTACGGAAGGTTTTTTGTAGAGAATAAATGATGAATAAAACACTTAATTGAACGGTTTAAAAGAGGAAAAACACGAAAAATTAAAAAAAAATTATTCTGAAACATAGTTTATTTTCAATTTCGACTCTTTAAAATTCAAAATTCAAACGAAAAAAATGGAGAAAAAAACTAGCTTTAAAGAATCTTTTTGAAAAAAAATAAAAAAAAGAACTATTTATGGAATATCATTAGTATTTTTCCATGATTAAAATTATTTTAGAATTTTGATGACATGTTTTAAATAGGTTAAAATCCAATCTGCACTTTGTTAAAATATATAACAAATTGGACCAAGCTATATTTCTAACAAAGACAAATCATTATTTCTTCTAGATTTTCCAGACATTTTTTTTTAAATATAAAAGTCTTTTAAATAAGATTTAAATTTGATTTTACAGATTTTCTAGATATGCCAGAATATCTTTTTAATTTTAATCATAAATTTGAAGAAAATTTTCACAAATATTATTTGTCGAAAAAACAGAAGCTAAAATGAAGAATTAAATTAAAATGTATTTATTATTCTTTACAATAAAAAATTAAAAAAAATACTTGAACATTGATTCAAATTGTCAGGAAAGAAGAGGAAGGAATTTAAAAGGTAAAAAGATATATGTGTTTAAAAATCCTAAAATCGTTTTTAAGGTTGTATTTTTTCTCTAAAATGGTCTTTCTGAAAGTTATAAGAAGCAAAGTAAAAAAATAAATGAATTTATTTTAACAAGTGAAGACCAAGTCTTTAAAATATTTTCTTGTATTTTCAAATTCTATTTGAGTTTTGTCCCTCTCAGAATTTTAAGTATTAAGCAAAGCGAGACCAGCTTGCTAGTAAATAAATAGAATTTAAAAAATAGAGGCAGCTCACTGGTAAGTGCTGCTATTTGAGCTATTTTTAGAACAGGCCAGCGGGCGACTCATCTGGTCCTTACGGGCGACCACGTTGGTAACCCCTGCACTAAATCAACTTAAAATCTATCCATTGATTATAAATTTTCATTATTTTAGAAATATGTTGGTTTGTTTGTTAATTTTATACCCGTTTTGTCAAAGAAAACGTTTTTAAAAAAAGAAGCCATATTTTCCCCACAAAATATTACATTTTTTGATGTGAAGTCATTGGAGCTTTAAATAGGTCAATAATTCAAAACATTACATTGGATTTATTACTATTTTTTGAGCCATGACATTTTTAAAAGAAATAAACACCAGCTTTGTGTTATGAAAGACAAAATTGCAACTTTTTCTCGTTACATTCCACCTGTTTGCTGTTTTATTCCACATTTTTATGTTTTTTTCCAGTAGTGTTTTTAAAGGGTAAAAAAATAAGCTGAGGGCCACAAATGGCCCCGGGGCCGCACTTTGGACACTCCTGACTTACAGTAATTGTCATTTTTATCTCCAATAATGTTTTCTAGTCTATTTTGAATCTTGTTCTTAAGGAGAGAAAAAAAAAATGCATTTTAAAATCTTTAAAACCGTACAAATAGTAACGATAAATACATCTTATGCTGTTCATTTTGGACATTCCATGTTTTATTGTTTTAACTTGTTTAGTATGCAGGTGGTGTTCATATTATTAGAATATCATGAAAAAGTTTCAGTAATTATATTCAGAACGTGAAACTTACATATTATATCAATTCATTACACACATAGTGATATATTTGAAATGTTTATTTCTTTAAATTTTGATGATTAGTACTGACAATTACTGAAAATCCCAAATTCAGTATCTCAGAAAATTAGAATATTAGTTACGACTAGTACCAAAAAATATTTTTTTAGAAATGTGGGCCAACTGAAAAGTATGAACATGGAAAGTTTCAGCATGTACGGCAATCAATACTTAGTTGCAGCTCCTTTTGCCGGAATTGCTGCAGCAATACGGCGTGGTATAAAGTCGGCCAGTCTGTTGCACTCCTCAGGTGTTATGAGAGCCCAGCTTGCTTTAATAGTGGCCTTCAGCTCTTCAGCATTGTTGGGTCTGGCATCTGGCATCTTCCGCTTCACAATACCCCATAGCTTTTCTATGGGGTTAAGGTCAGGTGAGTTAGCAGGGATACCATGGTCCTTAAACCAGGTACTGGTAGATTTGGCACTGTGTGCAGGTTCCAAGTCATGTTGGAAAAGGAAATCTTCACCTCCATAAAATTGGTCCGAGGCAGGCAGCATAAAGTGTTGTAAAACTTCCTGGTAGACTGCTGCATTGACCCTAGACCTCAGGAAACACAGTGGACCAACACCAGCAGACGACATGGCACCCCAGACCATTACCCATTGTGGAAATTTAACATTAGACTTCAGGCAACGTGGATTCTGTGCCTCTCCTGTCTTCCTCCAGACTCTGGGACCTTGATTTCCAAAGGAGATACAACATTTACTTTAATCTGAAAACATAACTTTGGACCACTCAGCAGCAGTCCAGTCCTTTTTGTCTTGAGCCCAGGCGAGACGCTTTTGACGTTGTCTCTTATTCAAGAGTGGCTTTAAACAAGGAATGCGACAGCTTGCATACGGTCGGTGCGTGGTGGTTCTTGAAGCACTGACTCCAGCTGCAGTCCACTCTTTGTGGATCTCCCCCACATTTTTGAATGGGTTTTGTTTGACAATCCTCTCCAGGGCGCGGTTATCCCTCTTGCTTGTACACTTTTTTTCTAGCACATCTTTGTCTTCCCTTGGCCTCTCTATTAATGTGCTTGGACACAGAGTTCTGGGAACATCCAACCTCTTTGCCAATGACCTTTTGTGTCTTGCCCTCCTTCTTTAAAGTATCAATGGTCATCTTTTGGACAGTTGTCAAGTCAGCAGTCTTCCCCAGGATTGTGTGTCATACAGAATCAAAACGAGAGACCATTTAAAGGCTTTTCCAGGTGTTTTGACTTAGTTAGTTAATTAGAGTGTGGCACCAGGTGTCTTCAATATCTGACCTTTTCACCATATTCTAATTTTCTGAGATGGTGGTTTTCATTGGTTGTCAGCTATAATCATCTCCTTTTTGGCAAAAAAACACTTGAAATGTATCAGTCTGTTTGGAATGAATGTATACATTCTACAAGTTTGACTTTCTAAATGGAATTAATGAAATAAATCAACTTTTTCATGATATTCTAATAATATGACCAGCACCTGTATAAGGCTGGGGAATATAAAGCAAATGTTCTATTGCTGGAATGTAATTCAAAAACCGTTGTCCGAACTGAAGAACAATTGCTAACAGTTGTGCTAAAAATCCGAGTTATTGTTAATTTTCTAATATTTAATGTACAAAACCCAAAACCGGTGAAGTTTGCACGTTGTGTAATTCGTATATAAAAACAGAATACAATGAATTGCAAATCCTTTTCAACTTATATTCAATTGAATAGACTGCAAGGACAAAATATTTAATGTTCCGACTCAGAAACTATTTTTTTTGTGTGCAAATAATCATTAACTTATAATTTAATGGCAGAAAAACATTGCAAAAAAGTTGTCACAGGGGCATTTTTACCACTGTGTTACATGGCCTTTCCTTTTAACAACACTCAGTAAACGTTTGGGAACTGAGGAGACACATTTTTGGAGCTTTTCAGGTGGAATTATTTCCCATTCTTGCTTGATGTACAGTTTGAGTTGTTCAACAACCAGGTACTAGACTGCCGGCCAGTCTAGTACCCGCAGTCTTTTACTATGAAACCACACTGTTTTAACATGTGGCTTGGCATTGTCTTGCTGAAATAAGCAGGGGCGTCCATGATAATGTTGCTTGGATGGAAACCCATGTCTCTCCAAATCCAGTATGTATCTTTCAGCAATAATGGTGCCTTCACAGATGTGTAAGTTACCAATGCCTTGGGTACTAATACACCCCCATACCATCACAGATGCTGGCTTTTCAACTTTGTGCCTATAACAATCCGGATGGTTCTTTTCCTCTTTGTTCCGAAGGACACGGTGCCCACAGTTTCCTAAAACCATATGAAACGTAGACTCGTCAGACCACAGAACACCTTTACACTTTGCATCAGTCCATTTTAGATGAGCTCGGGCCCAGCAAAGCCGGCGGCATTTCTGGGTGTTGTTGACAAATGGCTTTTGCTTCGCATAGTAGAGTTTAAACTTGCACTTACAGATGTAGCGACAAACTGTAGTTGCTGAGAGCGGTTTTCTCAAGTGTTCCTGGGCCCATGTGGTGATATCCTTTACGCACTGACGTCACTTTTTGATGAAGTACTGCCTGAAGGATCCAAGGTCACTGGCATTCAATGTTAACGTGCAGTGATGTTTCCAGATTCTTTGAACCTGTAAATGGTGAAATACCTCAATTCCACGCGATAGCTGGTGAAAAAATGTTGTTCTTAAACTGTTCGACATTTTGCTCACGCATTTGTTCACAAAGTGGTGACCCTCACCCCATCTTTATATGTGAATGACTGTGAATTTCATGGAAGCTGCTTTTATACCGAATCATGGCACCCACCTGTTCCCAATTAGCCTGCACACCTCAGGGATCTTCCAAATAAGTGTTTGATGAGCATTCCTTAACTTTTTCAGTCTTTTTTTGCCACTTGTGCCAGCTTTCTTGAAACATTTTGCAAGCAACAAATTCCAAATGAGCTAATATTTTCCAAAAAATAAAGTTTCCCAGTTTGAACGTTAAGTAGCTTGTCTTTGCAGTCTATTCAATTGAATACTCTTGTGATCCGCTGCCCGGATCTTATTGTAATTTGGACTTTTGGGTCTGTTTCTGTTTTCTGTTAGTTCGGATTCCCTTTGTTATTGTTTGTGCACCTGTGAGTTGGTTTGGTCTCCATATTAACTTATTATTTTCACCTGCCACCTGTTTTTGTTAATCACTGTCTTGATTTAAGCCTGCCTCCTCGGTTCTTTCCGGTCTGGTTTCGTAGTTTGTGTTCGCACAACAGTGACGACTCTTGATTCTCGATTTCTGTATTCCTGTTCGCTAGTAGCTAGCTTCCACGCCAGGTCCCGTGTTATTTCTCTAGCTCCCATGCTAGCACTTTTTTTTTTCTTCTAGTTCTGTTCATTTTGACAAAGTCTGTTTTATTTGTTGATAAATCATTTGTTTCTTACCTTCACGCTGTGTCCGAGCCCGACTGCATCCCAGAGAGAACGACTCAGCATCACGATGCCACTCAAGCGTCACAAATACAAGTTGAAAAGGATTGGAAAATGATTGTATTCTGTTTTTATTTACCATTTACACAACGTGACAATTTTACTGTTTTGGGGGTTTGTAAAAGTTGTCTCTCTCACCTGTAGAAAACAAAGATTTTACCATCTTGGTGCAAGATTACGGTGTGGGACCACTTGGCAGCTATGGCCCATTACCAAGCACCAGTGATCCAAAAGAGGTAGCAGATGATTCTGGACAGTTTGAAAGGAACAATTGGAAGGCTGATGCAAAGTCTCAAAATAAGACCATCACGATGAAGCAGACCTGGCATAGACTTCACATGTCCGTAAAGACCGCGGCGACTAAAGCTACAAGACGATTGGAAACCAAATCAAAGATGCTCAGGAGCATGAGGAATGGTACTGGTGTTACGGCGAAAGGGGCCGGGAGTAGGTCCACAGAAAAACGAGAGACCCTTACAAACCGGGCTGGGGGATCTAAAAAGCCCCCAGAATACGAACCAAAGAAGCAGAAAAGTAAACCACAAGACGGGTGCTTGACGGTTAAAAGGACCAGAAGAAAGTACGGCAAAGAAACAAAGAATGACAAAGGGACACCTACTGACGGGTCTACAAAGAGTGTGAGGAGTAAGTCAGGCACAAACCCAAAAACTGACACAATGAGGCTGAGTGGTACAGACAATGAAGAGTCTCTGAAATCAGCGTCTTCTAAAGGGAAAAAGAGAATTCTTAACACAGAACCACAGACCCTCTCAAAGAAGCCAGAGGATACACTTTCTGAGGATTCTAAAAAGGCTATGCTGGTTAAAGGTACAAGGAGAAAGTTCAGTCCAGAACCACAGACCCTCTCAAAGAAGCCAGAGGATACACTTTCTGAGGATTCTAAAAAGGCTATGCTGGTTAAAGGGACAAGGAGAAAGTTCAGTCCAGAACCACAGACCCTCTCAAAGAAGCCAGGGGATACACGTTCTGAGGATTCTAAAAACGCTATGCTGGTTAAAGGTACAAGGAGAAAGTTCAGTCCAGAACCACAGACCCTCTCAAAGAAGCCAGAGGATAAACTTTCTGAGGATTCTAAAAACGCTATGCTGGTTAAAGGGATAAGGAGAAAGTTCAGTCCAGAACCACAGACCCTCTCAAAGAAGCCAGAGGATAAACTTTCTGAGGATTCTAAAAAGGCTATGCTGGTTAAAGGTACAAGGAGAAAGTTCAGTCCAGAACCACAGACCCTCTCAAAGAAGCCAGAGGATAAACTTTCTGAGGATTCTAAAAACGCTATGCTGGTTAAAGGGACAAGGAGAAAGTTCAGTCCAGAACCACAGACCCTCTCAAAGAAGCCAGAGGATAAACTTTCTGAGGATTCTAAAAAGGCTATGCTGGTTAAAGGTACAAGGAGAAAGTTCAGTCCAGAACCACAGACCCTCTCAAAGAAGCCAGAGGATAAACTTTCTGAGGATTCTAAAAAGGCTATGCTGGTTAAAGGTACAAGGAGAAAGTTCAGTCCAGAACCACAGACCCTCTCAAAGAAGCCAGAGGATAAACTTTCTGAGGATTCTAAAAAGGCTATGCTGGTTAAAGGTACAAGGAGAAAGTTCAGTCCAGAACCAGCGACCTTTGAAGACAAACCAACCGAGGGACTTATGAAAAGCGGTTCAATCAAAAGGATGAAGACAATATCTAGTGCAAAACCAGAACAAATTCTAAATGAACCAAGGATTCAATCTTTTAAGGTGTGTGAGGAAGGAGAGATCAAAGGCACAAATGTCCTTATAGAGAGGTGTGTGAAAACTTTGCCAGCAACACTGGATACCCTCTTAAGGGACCAGAATGGAAGACCCACTAAGTTGTCCTTGGTGTTTTTTGGGGAGAAAAAGAAATCGAGTGAGTGGAGTGATGTCATCCCGTCCAGGTTCAACGATCCATCAACCGCCCAACGGGTCGCAACCAATCGAGGTAAAACATAATCCGTTGTATGTATCATAAAAAAAAACTCCAGACCAATTGACAAAATATTCCGTATTTCCTTGAATTGCCGCCGGGGTGCTAATGCATTTTTTTCCCTCTCTAATTATATTTATATAGCGCTTTTCTCTAGTGACTTAAAGCGCTTTACATAGTGAAACCCGATATCTAAGTTACATTTAAAGCAGTGTGGGTGGCACTGGGAGCAGGTGGGTAAAGTGTCTTGCCCAAGGACACAACGGCAGTGACTAGGATGGCGGAAGCGGGAATCGAACCTGCAACCCTCAAGTTGCTGGCACGGCCACTCTACTAACCGAGCTATGCCGCCCCATTTAATTTAAAACCTATTCTCACTCTTGCGCTTACCAAAGGCATGCGGTAAAAGAAAGCGTGCGCTTGTTATTTTAAAACCTCTACTCACTCCGACACTTACCAAAGGCATGCAGTAAACATTTGAGTGTGATGTAAGGATACCATCATGAAAAGCACATTTAATAAAAAAAACGTTATTATGGTCTTAGCCAGGGGTCACCAACATTTTTGAAAGCAAGAGCTACTTCTTGGGTACTGATTAATGCGAAGGGCTACCAGTTTGATACACACTTAAATAAATTGCCAGAAATAGCCAATTTGCTCATTTTACCTTTATTAGATAAATTTATATATATATAAAAAATGGGTATTTCTGTCTGTCATTCCGTCGTACATTTTTTACGGAAGTTTTTTTGTAGAGAATAAATTATGAAAAAAACACTTAATTAAACGGTTTAAAAGATGAGAAAACACGAAAAAAATTAAAATTTAATTTTGAAACATAGTTTATCTTCAATTTTGCCTCTTTAAAATTCAAAATTCAACCGAAAAAAGAAGAAGAAAAAAACTAGCTAATTTGAATCTTTTTTGAAAATGTTTTAAAAATAATTAATGGAACATCATTAGTAATTTTTCCTGATTAAGATTAATTTTAGAATTATGATGAGATGTTTTAAAAAGGTTAAAATCCAATCTGCACTTTGTTAGAATATATAACAAATTGAACCAAGCAATATTTCTAACAAAGAAAAATCATTATTTCTTCTAGATTTTACAGAAGAAACATTTTAAAAGAAATTCAAAAGACTTTGAAATAAGATTAAAATTTGATTCTACAGATTTTCTAGATTTGCCAGAATAATGTTTTTTATAAGTTTGAAGAAATATTTCACAAATATTCTTCGTCGAAAAAACAGAAGCTAAAATAAAGAATTAAATTAAAATGTATTTATTATTCTTTACAATAAAAAAAATAATAATTTACTTGAACATTGATTTAAATTGTCAGGAAAGAAGAGGAAGGAATTTAAAAGGTAAAAATTACCTCATTTGTAACGTTGTATTTTTCTCTAAAATTGTAATTCTGAAAGTTATGAGAAGCAAAGTAAAAACAAAAATGAATTTATTTAAAAAAGTGAAGTCCGAGTCTTTAAAATATTCTTTTGGAATTGTCGAATTCTATTTGAGTTTTGTCTCTCTTAAAAGTGAGACCAGCTTGCTAGTAAATAAATAACATTTAAAAAATAGAGGCAGCTCACTGGTAAGTGCTGCTATTTGAGCTATTTTTAGAACAAGCCAGCTGGCGACTCATCTGGTCCTTACGGGCGACCTGGTGCCCGCGGGCACCGTGTTGGTGACCCCTGCTCTTACCTTTCCTTATAAATGAAATCCATGCCAGCTCCTTCTGATCAAAAACATCGATAATTTGTTTATAGAAGTCTTCCTTATCTTTCTTCAGTTTTAAAAGTCTCTCTGTCTCGACGGAAATCTTCCGTCATTACCTCCTGCTTCCATTGAAAGTCCAGTTTAGAAAACTGCTATCAGACCGCTGCTATCAGTTAGCTCGGCTCCTCAAGCGGGGGCGACGACAGAATTATCCTCGGACAACTCCCCCTCCCGTTCTGCCACCAGGAAGTGTTATTGTGTAAATAATACACTGGTTATCAAGGACTGGAACATGCTTTATTTCAGTCCGGTTGTTTACATAGCCAGCATAGGTGTTACATCCTAAAAGGTGAAGTGAAATGAATTATATTTATATAGCGCTTTTCTCTAGTGACTCAAAGCGCTTTACATAGTGACACCCAATATCTAAGTTACATTCAAACCAGTGTGGGTGGCACTGGGAGCAGGTGGGTAAAGTGTCTTGCCCAAGGACACAACGGCAGTGACTAGGTTGGCAGAAGCGGGAATCGAACCTGCAACCCTCAAGTTGCTGACACGGCCACTCTACCAACCGAGCCACGTCATATCCGTCCCAGCGCGATTCACGTCACTCATTGTCACTTCTTCCGCAGCCGAGTAGTCGCAAGAAGGATCACCAGCGCCCTCTACCACCAGGAGGCGGGAGTCATTTAATGACTCGTATTTGACACACGCAGCTACGGTATTGTGACGGTCTCAAGCCGTCTTCTCGCGGGTTCCCAGGACCACCAAGGAAGGACATGGCTTGAGCAGTATGACATTGTTTAGTTTTCAATAAAACCTCAGTCCAGGTCGCTCTTCTGCTCCTCCTCTCCGCTCGCTCGCCGCCATCTTGGGCCGGGCTCCTATTCTTTTTAGCATATTGGTATTCAACAGTTTGGACCTTAAATCCTACTGAATAGCTCTTAATCTTCTTCCCTTTATGCGATTTCAAAGTACGGGTATTGAAATCAGCCTCCGACATTTTGAAAATGATGACAGGGGAAGTGTCACTCGTGACGTCACGAGTTTGACCCGGCGGTAATAAGTGAATTGAAGTGAATTATATTTATATAGCGCTTTTCTCTAGTGACTCAAAGCGCTTTACATAGTGAAACCCAATATCTAAGTTACATTTAAACCAGTGTGGGTGGCACTGGGAGCAGGTGGGTAAAGTGTCGTGCCCAAGGACACGACGGCAGTGACTAGGATGGCGGAAGCGGGAATCGAACCTGCAACCCTCAAGTTGCTGGCACGGCAACTCTACCCACCCGCCGCGTCATATCCGTCCCAGCACGATTCACGTCACTCATTGTCACTTCTTCCGCAGCCGAGTAGTCGCAAGAAGGATCACCAGCGCCCTCTATCCTTTAATGACTCGTATTTGACACACGCAGCTACGGTATTGTGACGGTCTCAAGCCGTCTTCTCGCGGGTTCCCAGGACCACCAAGGAAGGACATGGCTTGAGCAGTATGACATTGTTTAGTTTTCAATAAAACCTCAGTCCAGGTCGCTCTTCTGCTCCTCCTCTCCGCTCGCTCGCCGCCATCTTGGGCCGGGCTCCTGTTCTTTTTAGCATATTGGTATTCAACAGCTTGGACCTTAAATCCTACTGAATAGCTCTTAATCTTCCCTTTATGCGATTTCAAATTTGAAATCAGCCTCCGACATTTTGAAAATGATGACAGGGGAAGTGTCACTCTAAGCATGCGCTAATTATTTAGCGAAACGAGTTCGACCCGGCAGTAATTCAAGTCAGGTGCGTACTATATGCCCGGCGGCAATTCAAGGAAATACGGTAGTTCTGGTTTTGAAGTGATTGTGTCTGTGCAGCCTTGTTTGCCCAGAAATATCACCAACTTGAGAAGCTCGGCGAAGGAGGCTTCGGATCGGTTTATGCCGGTTACAGGAAGACGGATTACTTCCCGGTGAGTTTTACATCACACAAAACAAAACAATTATAATGTCTAAAATGTTATTTCATAGGTTGCAATCAAGTACATACCCAAAGAGGTCAAATGTGTCCTATTGGTAAGTCTGGTAATGCATCGATTATCAGAGAATTGTGAGTTTCGGTTAAAAGTGTTATATTTTTTTTGTTTTGTTTCATCCTCTAGAACATCAACGGATTGAAGAAAGACATCCCGGTCGAGGCATTACTGATGTTACAGGCGTCGATTAAAAAGAATTCTAACGGACAATCGGCAGTTGTGTCGTTGTTGAACAAGTACGATCTGGAGCACGATATCGTTCTGGTCATGGAGAGACCGGTGCCATCCGTGGACCTGTTCACGTACATTACTCGATGTCGACTTGGCACCCTGCAGGAGTATGAGGCGAAGGTACGGATTGGAGCACACCCTTTCACTATTGTGCACTATTTTCTCGGGTACTGATAGTAGGTAGTGTTAGGCTAGTGCAGGGGTCGGGAACCTTTTTGGGCTGAGAGAGCCAAGAAGCCAAATATTTTAAAATGTATTTCACTAAGAGCCGTATAATATTTTTTTTAAACACTGAACACAACTAAACGCGTGCGTTTTTAAGTGAGACCAACATTTCCAGAGTATAATAATTCTCTTATTCCTTGTAATGACATTGTTATTCTGAAGCTAACTGTGGAGGGGGCGTGGCCTGCGGGCCTGCAGCAAAGCAGGATGTTGCCAGGACCGGCCTCGAAATCAGCGACAGGTGCGTAGAAGGCCCACCTGGGCCTTTTTATCTAATCACCTGTCGCTCTGTTATAGTGAAGTGAATTATATTTATATAGCGCGGTATAGCTCGGTTGGTAGAGTGGCCGTGCCAGCAACTTGAGGGTTGCAGGTTCGATTCTCGCTTCCACCATCCTAGTCACTGCCGTCGTGTCCTTGGGCAAGACACTTTACCCACCTGCTCCCAGTGCCACCCACACTGGTTTACATGTAACTTGGATATTGGGTTTCACTATGTAAAGCGCTTTGAGTCACTTAAGAAAAGCGCTATATAAATATAATTCACTAATTCACTTCACTTCGCTTTTCTCTAGTGACTCAAAGCGCTTTACATAGTGAAACCCAATATCTAAGTTACATTCAAACCAGTGTGGGTGGCACTGGGAGCAGGTGGGTAAAGTGTCTTGCCCAAGGACACGACGGCAGTGACTAGGGTGGCGGAAGCGGGGATCGAACCTGCAACCCTCAAGTTGCTGACACGGCCGCTCTACCAACCGAGCTATAAGCAGCAGCCAGGAGGAGGGACAGGGTTGGGGCTGGAGCCAGAGCGCGAGTGAGGACGAAAGAGAAAAAGACAATTGCTGTAAATCGGGGGTGCCCACACTTTTTCTGCAGGCGAGCTACTTTTCAATTGACCAACTGGAGGGGATCTACCTCATTTATATATATCATTTATATTTATTTATTTATGAAAGAGACATTTTTGTAAATGAGTTAAATGTGTTTAATGATAATACAAGCATGTGTAACACATATAGATGTCTTTCTTTCACAAAGACAAGAATATAAGTTGGTGTATTACCTGATTCTGATGACTTGCATTGATTGGAATCAGACAGTAATGATGATAACACCCACATTTTCAAATGGAGGAGAAAAAAAGTTGTCCTTTCTGTACAATACCACATGAAAGTGGTTGCTTTTTGGCATCTAATTCATCCAGCTTCCATACACTTTACAAGAAAAACATTGGCGGCAAATTCCGTAGCTTGCTTGATTGACATTCACGGCACCCGAGGGTCTTGTGAGATGACGCTGGCTGCTGCCAGTTCATTATTATGAAAAAATGACAGAGAGGAAGGCCAGAAACACTTTTTATTTCAACAGACTTTCGCGCCGTCCCCTCCGTCAAAACTCTAAAGGCCGACTGCACATTTCCTATCTTCACAATAAAAGCCCTGCTTCATGCTGCCTGCGCTAACAAAATAAGAGTCTCGGAAAACTGGCGTGCACAAGTGATGTGCACGCCAGCTTTCTGAGGGATCGCTTGTGCACGCCAGTTTTCCGAGACTCTGTATTTAGTTAGCGCAGGCAGCATGAAGCAGGGCTTTTATTGTGAAGATAGGAAATGTGCAGTCGGCCTTTAGAGTTTTGACGGAAGGTACGGCGCGAGAGTCTGTTGAAATAAAAAGTGTTTCTGGCCTTCCTCTCGGTCATATTTTCATAATAATGATCTTGCAGCAGCCAGCGTCATCTCACAAGACCCTCCGGTACCGTGAATGTCATTTAAGTGACGTCTTGGTGAAGATTGATGATCACTCATTTTTAGGTCTATTTTTTTTAAAAGCCTGGCTGGAGATGGACTGACACACCCCCCGCGGTCGACTGGTAGCTCGCCATCGACGTAATGGGCACCCCTGCTGTAAAGCAACTGAGAGAAAAATAAAATAAAACAATACTGTAACCCTAAAACAGGCTTCTTGGTGGTCTGAAGAACCCCCAGGAGGACAAGCCCCACACTACCCAATAATAAATAAATTACTTCTTACCATTAACGCAACTTCTTGAACATAAAAATGCATGAGAATGTTTTATATTTTGAACGTTATTTTTAACACTTATTACAAGTGGAATTATTCATTACTTATCGTGTTAAGCAACGTCAGCTCAGATTTATCTGAGAGCCAGATGCAGTCATCAAAAGAACCACATCTGGTTCTAGAGCCATAGGTTCCCTACCCCTGGTCTAGTGTATGGTTTGTTCTCTGCAGGAACTCTCCTGAAGGAATCAATAAAGTACTATCTGTTGCGATCCGTGACTCGGATCTTTACATATTATAGTTTATTTTTCCATCTTTGTTCTCATTCTCCGTTTGATCCGTTTATTTCCCATTTAGTCCATCACCATGGTTACTTATTAGTTTCAGCTGTTACTCCCGGTTCCTGCACACCTGTTCTCTGCTAATCACCTTCCTTTAATTAGCCTACTTCTTCTGTTTATTTTTTCTGGGACTCTAGTTTGTTTTCACGCAACGTAACGTCAGGTGAAGTGAAGTGAATAATATTTATATAGCGCTTTTCTCTAGTGACTCAAAACGCTTTACATAGTGACACCCAATATCTAAGTTACATTCAAACCAGTGTGGGTGGCACTGGGAGCAGGTGGGTAAAGTGTCTTGCCCAAGGACACAACGGCCGTGACTAGAATGGCGGAAGCGGGAATCGAACCTGCAACCCCCAAGTTGCTCGCACGGCCTCTCTACCAACCGAGCTATACTTTTCATCTCATAATTTTCTACTTTCTTATCTTATAAACATGACTCTTATTTATAGAAAGTTGTAATTATGAGCTAAAAAGTCCAATTATCATTTTTTATCTCATAATTACCACTTTTCATTTAATAATTTTGACTTTCTTATCTTATAAACATGAATATTATTTGTCGAAAGTCGTAATTATGAGCTAAAAAGTCCAAAGGATTATCATTTTTTCATCTCATAATTTTGACTTTCTTATCTCATAAACATGACTCTTATTTATAGAAAGTCGTAATTATGCTTTTCTCGCTAGCTCATTAGCTCAGCCACCTAGTCATCTTTAGCTCACATGCTAATCGTCTTTGTTTTGACTTTTTATGCCTTCGTGCCAAGTCTTAGTTCTTTATATTTCCTAGCTTTCACGCTAGCGTCTTTTGTTTCCCTTTTTATTAGCGCCAGTGTTTTTGTTCGGAGCTCACCTTTTGTTAATAAATTTGTTAGATCCTACCTCTGGTGTGTTCTTCGTTCGACGCATCCACGAGGGAATCGAACACGGTACCACGATGCCGAACTGGCGTTACACTATCTATCTTTACATTGTGGAATCATTGCCATCGTTGTCTCTGTACACGGTTTAAAGAGTTGCAAGCCGTACTGTTAAACTTTGGCGAACACAGCAGGTCTATGTATCGTCTCAGAACCTGGTGGACGCATCTTATTTTGTCCTATTTTGTTGGGTACTGATAGTAGGTAGTTTTAGGCTAGTGTGTGGTTTGTTGTATACCTTGTGGAATCATTGCTATTGTTTAAAGAGTTTACCGTCGCGAGCCGTACTGTTAAACTTTGGTGAACACGGCAGGTCTATGTATCGTCTCAGATCCTGGTGGACGCAGCTTATCGTGCCCTATTTTGTTGGGAACTGATAGTAGATACTTTTAGGCTAGTGTGTGGTTTGTTGTATACACTGTGGAATCATTGCCATCGTTGTCTCTGTACACGGTTTAAAGAGTTGCAAGCCATACTGTTAAACTTCGGTGAACACGGCAGGTCTATGTATCTTCTCAGAACTTGGTGGACACAACTTATTGTGCCCTATTTTGTTGGGAACTGATAGTAGATAGTGTTAGGCTAGTGTGTGGTTTGTTGTATACATTGTGGAATCATTGCCATCGTTGTCTCTGTACACTGTTTAAAGAGTTGCAAGCCGTACTGGTAAACTTTGGAAAACAAGGCAGGTCTATGTATCTTCTCAGAACCTGGTGGACGCAGCTTTTTGTGCCCGATTTTGTTGGGTACTGATAGTCGATAAAGTTAGGCTCGTGTTTGGTTTGGTCTTTACATTGTGGAATCATTGCTATCATTGCCTCTGTACACTGTTTAAAGAGTTGCAAGCCGTACCGTTAAACTTTGGTGAACACGACAGGTCTATGTATCTTCTCAGAACCTGGTGGACGCAGCTTATTGTGCCCTATGTTGTTGGGTACTGATAGTAGGTAGTGTTAGGCTAGTGTATGTTTTTTTCTTTACATTGTGGAATCATTGCCATCGTTGTCTCTGTACACGGTTTAAAGAGTTGCAAGCCGTACTGTTAAACCTTGGCGAACACGGCAGGTCTATGTATCTTCTCAGAACCTGGTGGACGCAGCTTTTTGTGCCCTATTTTGTTGGGCACTGATAGTAGGTAGTGTTAGGCTAGTGTGTGGTTTGTTGTATACCTTGTGGAATCATTGCTATTGTTTAAAGAGTTTACCGTCGCGAGCCGTACTGTTAAACTTTGGTGAACACGGCAGGTCTATGTATCTTCTCAGAACCTGGTGGACGGAGCTTATTGTGCCCTATTTTGTTGGGTATTAATAGTAGGTAGTGTTAGGCTAGTGTGTGGTTTGGTCTTTACATTGTAGAATCATTGCCATCGTTGTCTCTGTACACGGTTTAAAGAGTTGCAAGCCGTACTGTTAAACTTTGGCGAACACGGCAGGTTTATGTACCTTCTCAGAACTTGGTGGACGCAGCTTATTGTGCCCGATTTTGTTGGGTACTGATAGTAGATAGTGTTAGGCTAGTGTGTGGTTTGGTCTTTACATTGTAGAATCATTGCCATCGTTGTCTCTGTACGCGGTTTAAAGAGTTGAAAGCCGTACTGTTAAACTTTGGTGAAGACGGCAGGTCTATGTACCTTCTCAGAACCTGGTGGACGCAGCTTATTGTGCCCTATTTTGTTGGGTACTGATAGTCGATAAAGTTAGGCTCGTGTTTGGTTTGGTCTTTACATTGTGGAATCATTGCCATCGTTGTCTCTGTACACGGTTTAAAGAGTTGCAAGCCGTACTGTTAAACTTTGGCGAACACGGCAGGTCTATGTATCGTCTCAGAACCTGGTGGACGGAGCTTATTGTGCCCTATTTTGTTGGGTACTGATAGTAGATAGTGTTAGGCTAGTGTGTGGTTTGTTCTTTACATTGTGGAATCATTGCCATCCTTGTCTCTGTACACGGTTTAAAGAGTTGCAAGCCGTACTGGTAAACTTTGGCAAACACGGCAGGTCTATGTATCGTCTCAGAACCTGGTGGACGCAGCTTATTGTGCCCTATTTTGTTGGGTACTGATAGTAGATAGTGTTAGGCTAGTCTGTGGTTTGTTGTATACATAGTGGAATCATTGCCATCGTTGTCTCTGTACACGGTTTAAAGAGTTGCAAGCCGCACTGTTAAACTTTGGTGAACACGGCAGGTCTATGTATCTTCTCAGAACCTGGTGGACGCAGCTTATTGTGCCCTATTTTGTTGGGTACTGATAGTAGATAGTGTTAGGTTAGTATATGGTTTGTTCTGTACATTGTGGAATCATTTCCATCGTTGTCTCTGTACACGGTTTAAAGAGTTGCAAGCCATACTGTTAAACTTTGGCGAACACGGCAGGTCTATGTATCTTCTCAGAACCTGGTGGACGCAGCTTTTTGTGCCCGATTTTGTTGGGTACTGATAGTCGATAAAGTTAGGCTCGTGTTTGGTTTGGTCTTTACATTGTGGAATCATTGCTATCATTGCCTCTGTACACTGTTTAAAGAGTTGCAAGCCGTACCGTTAAACTTTGGTGAACACGACAGGTCTATGTATCTTCTCAGAACCTGGTGGACGCAGCTTATTGTGCCCTATGTTGTTGGGTACTGATAGTAGGTAGTGTTAGGCTAGTGTATGTTTTTTTCTTTACATTGTGGAATCATTGCCATCGTTGTCTCTGTACACTGTTTAAAGAGTTGCAAGCCGTACTGGTAAACTTTGGAAAACAAGGCAGGTCTATGTATCTTCTCAGAACCTGGTGGACGCAGCTTTTTGTGCCCGATTTTGTTGGGTACTGATAGTCGATAAAGTTAGGCTCGTGTTTGGTTTGGTCTTTACATTGTGGAATCATTGCTATCATTGCCTCTGTACACTGTTTAAAGAGTTGCAAGCCGTACCGTTAAACTTTGGTGAACACGACAGGTCTATGTACCTTCTCAGAACCTGGTGGACGCAGCTTATTGTGCCCTATGTTGTTGGGTACTGATAGTAGGTAGTGTTAGGCTAGTGTATGTTTTTTTCTTTACATTGTGGAATCATTGCCATCGTTGTCTCTGTACACGGTTTAAAGAGTTGCAAGCCGTACTGTTAAACCTTGGCGAACACGGCAGGTCTATGTATCTTCTCAGAACCTGGTGGACGCAGCTTTTTGTGCCCTATTTTGTTGGGCACTGATAGTAGGTAGTGTTAGGCTAGTGTGTGGTTTGTTGTATACCTTGTGGAATCATTGCTATTGTTTAAAGAGTTTACCGTCGCGAGCCGTACTGTTAAACTTTGGTGAACACGGCAGGTCTATGTATCTTCTCAGAACCTGGTGGACGGAGCTTATTGTGCCCTATTTTGTTGGGTATTAATAGTAGGTAGTGTTAGGCTAGTGTGTGGTTTGGTCTTTACATTGTAGAATCATTGCCATCGTTGTCTCTGTACACGGTTTAAAGAGTTGCAAGCCGTACTGTTAAACTTTGGCGAACACGGCAGGTTTATGTACCTTCTCAGAACTTGGTGGACGCAGCTTATTGTGCCCGATTTTGTTGGGTACTGATAGTAGATAGTGTTAGGCTAGTGTGTGGTTTGGTCTTTACATTGTAGAATCATTGCCATCGTTGTCTCTGTACGCGGTTTAAAGAGTTGAAAGCCGTACTGTTAAACTTTGGTGAAGACGGCAGGTCTATGTACCTTCTCAGAACCTGGTGGACGCAGCTTATTGTGCCCTATTTTGTTGGGTACTGATAGTCGATAAAGTTAGGCTCGTGTTTGGTTTGGTCTTTACATTGTGGAATCATTGCCATCGTTGTCTCTGTACACGGTTTAAAGAGTTGCAAGCCGTACTGTTAAACTTTGGCGAACACGGCAGGTCTATGTATCGTCTCAGAACCTGGTGGACGGAGCTTATTGTGCCCTATTTTGTTGGGTACTGATAGTAGATAGTGTTAGGCTAGTGTGTGGTTTGTTCTTTACATTGTGGAATCATTGCCATCCTTGTCTCTGTACACGGTTTAAAGAGTTGCAAGCCGTACTGGTAAACTTTGGCAAACACGGCAGGTCTATGTATCGTCTCAGAACCTGGTGGACGCAGCTTATTGTGCCCTATTTTGTTGGGTACTGATAGTAGATAGTGTTAGGCTAGTCTGTGGTTTGTTGTATACATTGTGGAATCATTGCCATCGTTGTCTCTGTACACGGTTTAAAGAGTTGCAAGCCGCACTGTTAAACTTTGGTGAACACGGCAGGTCTATGTATCTTCTCAGAACCTGGTGGACGCAGCTTATTGTGCCCTATTTTGTTGGGTACTGATAGTAGATAGTGTTAGGTTAGTATATGGTTTGTTCTGTACATTGTGGAATCATTTCCATCGTTGTCTCTGTACACGGTTTAAAGAGTTGCAAGCCATACTGTTAAACTTTGGCGAACACGGCAGGTCTATGTATCTTCTCAGAACCTGGTGGACGCAGCTTTTTGTGCCCGATTTTGTTGGGTACTGATAGTCGATAAAGTTAGGCTCGTGTTTGGTTTGGTCTTTACATTGTGGAATCATTGCTATCATTGCCTCTGTACACTGTTTAAAGAGTTGCAAGCCGTACCGTTAAACTTTGGTGAACACGACAGGTCTATGTATCTTCTCAGAACCTGGTGGACGCAGCTTATTGTGCCCTATGTTGTTGGGTACTGATAGTAGGTAGTGTTAGGCTAGTGTATGTTTTTTTCTTTACATTGTGGAATCATTGCCATCGTTGTCTCTGTACACGGTTTAAAGAGTTGCAAGCCGTACTGTTAAACCTTGGCGAACACGGCAGGTCTATGTATCTTCTCAGAACCTGGTGGACGCAGCTTTTTGTGCCCTATTTTGTTGGGCACTGATAGTAGGTAGTGTTAGGCTAGTGTGTGGTTTGTTGTATACCTTGTGGAATCATTGCTATTGTTTAAAGAGTTTACCGTCGCGAGCCGTACTGTTAAACTTTGGTGAACACGGCAGGTCTATGTATCTTCTCAGAACCTGGTGGACGGAGCTTATTGTGCCCTATTTTGTTGGGTATTAATAGTAGGTAGTGTTAGGCTAGTGTGTGGTTTGGTCTTTACATTGTAGAATCATTGCCATCGTTGTCTCTGTACACGGTTTAAAGAGTTGCAAGCCGTACTGTTAAACTTTGGCGAACACGGCAGGTTTATGTACCTTCTCAGAACTTGGTGGACGCAGCTTATTGTGCCCGATTTTGTTGGGTACTGATAGTAGATAGTGTTAGGCTAGTGTGTGGTTTGGTCTTTACATTGTAGAATCATTGCCATCGTTGTCTCTGTACGCGGTTTAAAGAGTTGAAAGCCGTACTGTTAAACTTTGGTGAAGACGGCAGGTCTATGTACCTTCTCAGAACCTGGTGGACGCAGCTTATTGTGCCCTATTTTGTTGGGTACTGATAGTCGATAAAGTTAGGCTCGTGTTTGGTTTGGTCTTTACATTGTGGAATCATTGCCATCGTTGTCTCTGTACACGGTTTAAAGAGTTGCAAGCCGTACTGTTAAACTTTGGCGAACACGGCAGGTCTATGTATCGTCTCAGAACCTGGTGGACGGAGCTTATTGTGCCCTATTTTGTTGGGTACTGATAGTAGATAGTGTTAGGCTAGTGTGTGGTTTGTTCTTTACATTGTGGAATCATTGCCATCCTTGTCTCTGTACACGGTTTAAAGAGTTGCAAGCCGTACTGGTAAACTTTGGCAAACACGGCAGGTCTATGTATCGTCTCAGAACCTGGTGGACGCAGCTTATTGTGCCCTATTTTGTTGGGTACTGATAGTAGATAGTGTTAGGCTAGTCTGTGGTTTGTTGTATACATAGTGGAATCATTGCCATCGTTGTCTCTGTACACGGTTTAAAGAGTTGCAAGCCGCACTGTTAAACTTTGGTGAACACGGCAGGTCTATGTATCTTCTCAGAACCTGGTGGACGCAGCTTATTGTGCCCTATTTTGTTGGGTACTGATAGTAGATAGTGTTAGGTTAGTATATGGTTTGTTCTGTACATTGTGGAATCATTTCCATCGTTGTCTCTGTACACGGTTTAAAGAGTTGCAAGCCATACTGTTAAACTTTGGCGAACACGGCAGGTCTATGTATCTTCTCAGAACCTGGTGGACGCAGCTTTTTGTGCCCGATTTTGTTGGGTACTGATAGTCGATAAAGTTAGGCTCGTGTTTGGTTTGGTCTTTACATTGTGGAATCATTGCCATCGTTGTCTCTGTACACTGTTTAAAGAGTTGAAAGCCGTACTGTTAAACTTTGGAAAACAAGGCAGGTCTATGTACCTTCTCAGAACTTGGTGGACGCAACTTATTGTGCCCTATTTTGTTGGGTATTAATAGTAGATAGTGTTAGGCTAGTCTGTGGTTTGTTGTATACATTGTGGAATCATTGCCATCGTTGTCTCTGTATACGGTTTAAAGAGTTGCAAGCCGTACTGGTAAACTTTGGCGAACACGGCAGGTCTATGTATCTTCTCAGAACCTGGTGGACGCAGCTTTTTGTGCCCGATTTTGTTGGGTACTGATAGTCGATAAAGTTAGGCTCGTGTTTGGTTTGGTCTTTACATTGTGGAATCATTGCTATCATTGTCTCTGTACACTGTTTAAAGAGTTGCAAGCCGTACTGTTAAACTTCGGTGAACACGGCAGGTCTATGTATCTTCTCAGAACCTGGTGGACGCAGCTTATTGTGCCCTATGTTGTTGGGTACTGATAGTAGATAGTGTTAGGCTAGTGTGTGGTTTGTTGTATACATTGTGGAATCATTGCTATTGTTTAAAGAGTTTACCGTCGCGAGCCGTACTGTTAAACTTCGGTGAACACATGCAGGTCTATGTATCTTCTCAGAACCTGGTGGACGCAGCTTATTGTGCCCTATTTTGTTGGGTACTGATAACAGTTAGTGTTGGGCTAGTGTGTGGTTTGTTGTACACCTTGTGGAATCATTGCTATCATTGTCTCTGTACACGGTTTAAAGAGTTGCAAGCCGTACTGTTAAACTTTGGTGAAGACGCAGGTTTATGTATCTTCTCAGAACATCATGAAGCAGCTGGTGGACGCAGCTATCAACATGCACGCGGTGAATGTTTTCCATCGAGATTTAAAGCAAGAAAACATTCTACTGGAGGCCACTTCCGGTGTCCCTCGAGTACGAATCATTGACTTTGGCTGTAGCTGCTTTGCGTCCAACGGGCCTTACCAGAACTACAACGGTAGGACTCCTGCTCCTTTTCCATTGTCCTTTGACCTATCTCTTGATGACATTTGGACTCCATGCAGGAACCCAGTGTTACGCTCCTCCAGAGTATGTCCTAAGACAGACATACAGCGCCGGTCCAACCACCGTCTGGCACCTAGGTGCTCTTCTCTTTGAGTTGATGGCAGGAACAAAGCGGTTTGACACCACCATGTTCCTTTCCCAGATGCTACGACTGAATAGGGTTCTGTCAGAAGGTAAGCCACGGCGTGCAGTTCTTGTTTCAGTAAACCATTTTCGCTGAATCTCATTCTCTTGGTTTAGAATGTGAAGATTTTTTGTGGAAATGCTTGAATTTGGATCCGGAGAAGCGTGCCACCTTGGAGCAGATGCAGCAGCACCCGTGGCTCAAATGATGACGCACAGAAAAGCCTTTCCCCAATTGAACTTGTAACAGCAGTTGGCTTGTATGACACATCGACCAGGGAAATACCTCACAGAACTTTCAGAAGAGTTTATTCATAAGGGACCATGTCAGAAAACTATTAATATCGCATTATCCCAATGTTGGGAACAATATTTACACGCTCACGGTTTTGCTCATAATATCTGGTTTAATTCTGAGTCAACCATCATCAATCTGAAGCTTTAACACATGGGTGTCAAACTCTGGCCCGCCGTTTAATTAGGGTCCGCCCTGCCTATGGCAAAGGACTCCACAGGAGTCCTTTGCCATAGGCAAAGGACCCTATTGAAACTCGTCCGTTTTATTATTCTTATTATTCTTATTGTTTATTCCGCACCTTCGCGCCCCAATTTCACCCTCTTAACATGCTTCAAAACTCACCAAAGTTGACACACACATCGGTACGGTCGGTGTCCCTCCCCAACATATTAAGCAACCAAACCCCAAAAATTTAAATTGCGCACTAGCGCCCCTAGCAAAAAACAAAAACAAACTGCTTGTAATTTCCGTCAGGAATGTCGTAGAGACATGAAACAAAAACTTCTGTGTAGGTTTGACTAAGACCTACATTTCCAATTAAAAATGTCTATACCCAAAATCAACAGAAATTTTGCAAAAACTCATTCAAAGCAAAATTTTCACAAAAAAAATGCTATTTTTGCCTCTTTGAGCTGGAATTTGACCCCCTTAAAATGCTTCAAAACTCACCAAACTTGGCAGACACATCAGGACTGGCAGAAATTGTGATCTAATGAAAAAAAAAAATAATAAAACTCAAAATTGCGCTCTAGCGCAATTTTGAGTTTTATTATTATTATCATTTTTTTTTTATTGTTATTAATTGCGCTCTAGCGCAATTTTTCTAGAAAACACAGAAAAAACTGCTTCCAGGAAGAAAACACAGACAAAACTGCTTGTAACTTCCGGTAGGAATGCCGGAAAGACATGAAACAAAAACTTCTAGGTAGGTCTGACTTAGACCTACATTTCGATAATTGACATCCTTCGGCAAAAATCAACAGGAAGTTAAAAATTGCCCCTTCAAAATAAAAAGTTTTGTGAAAACCCGTCACCTTTTTTCAAAAGTTATCTCCTCTGAGCCCGTTTGTCGTTTCGGCTTCAAACTCGCACAGGAGAGAGTTTGGACACTTCTGATTAAAAGTATAGATCAAAGTTTTGCTAAGTTCTCAGGTTTTGATTTTACGCGCCTTCAGAGAACCCCTGCGCAAAATTTCCTAAAAAATGTCTTTTTTGCCTCTTTAAACTGTAACTTGACCCCCTTAAAATGCCTTAAAGTGCAAGTTAAAGCTCTACTATGCAAAGCAAAAGCCATTTATCAACAACATCCAGAATTGCCGATCTGTAATTTCACCCCCTTAATATGCTTCAAAACTCACCAAATTTTGCACACATATCAGGACTGGCAAAAACTGCCGTCTAATAAAAAAACCAAACCCCAAAAATCTAAATTGCGCTTAGCGCCCCCTTGGAAAAAACCCAGACAAAACTGCATGTAACTTCAGTTAGAAATGTCGTAGAGACATGAAATAAAAACCTCTATGTAGGTCTGACTTAGACTAGGGCTTGAGTAGCGGCGGCAGCGGCCGAAGGCGGACCCGACCAACGCTGCTTGCAGCTTTAATTTCACTTGGCCCTTGAGGCAATATCAAATTAACATTAGAGCTGGCCCGCCGCTGTAACACCGCATTCACCGCTAATACTCTTACTTGCCAACCCTCCCGATTTTCCCGGGAGACTCCCTAAGTTCAGTGTCCCTCCCGAGTTTCATCCCGGACAACAATATTTGGGGTGGGCTTTAAAGGCACTGCCTTTGGCGTTCTCTACAACCTGTCTCCACGTCCGCTTTTCCTCCATACAAACAGAGTGCCGGCCCAGTCACATAATATATGCGGCTTATACACACACACAAGTGAATGCAACGCATACTTGGTCAACCGCCATACAGGTCACACTGAGGGTGGCCGTATAAATAACTTTAACACTGTTACAAATATGCGCCACACTGTGAACCCACACCAGACAAGAAGGACACATTTCGGGAGAACATCCGCACCGTAACACAACATAAATCCAACAGAACAAATACCCAGAACGCCTTGCAGCACTGACTCTTCCGGGACGCTACAATATATTGATATTTTTTAATTATTATTATTATTTGAAACTAGATTTTGCAAGTCACTATAAAGTTATATAAGCCTTGCATGTTCAATATTCAATGCAAAACTTTTTTGGGTCCCTTTTTGGGACGGCGTGGCGCAGTGGAATAGTGGCCGTGCGCAACCCGAGGGTCCCTGGTTCAAATCCCACCTAGTACCAACCTCGTCACGTTCGTTGTGTCCTGAGCAAGACACTTCACCCTTGCTCCTGATGGGTGCTGGCTGGCGCCTTCCATGGCAGCTCCCTCCATCAGTGTGTGAATGTGTGTGTGAATGGGTAAATGTGGAAGTATTGTCAAAGCGCTTTGAGTACCTTGAAGGTAGAAAAGCGCTATACAAGTACAACCCATTTATTTATTTATTAAAAGGTTCATGTGTTCAACCTCGGCCCGCGGCTTTGTTCGGTTTTAAATTTTTGGCCCACTCTGTATTTGAGTTTGACACCCCTGCGCAGTCAAGGCGTTGAGGGGTTCCGGTTTGGTGGCCGCGGGATTAGGTCTCTGCTTTTTGCAGATGATGTGGTCCTGATGGCTTCATCTGACCGGGATCTTCAGCTCTCACTGGATCGGTTCGCAGCCGAGTGTGAAGCGGCCGGAATGAGAATCAGCACCTCCAAGTCCGAGTCCATGGTTCTCCCCCGGAAAAGGGTGGAGGGCCATCTCCGGGTTGGGGAGGAGACCCTGCCCCAAGTGGAGGAGTTCAAGTACCTAGGAGTCTTGTTCACGAGTGAGGGAAGAGTGGATGGTGAGATCGACAGGCGGATCGGTGCGGCGTCTTCAGTAATGCGGACGTTGTATCGATCCGTTGTGGTGAAGAAGGAGCTGAGCCGGAAGGCAAAGCTCTCAATTTACCGGTCGATCTACGTTCCCATCCTCACCTATGGTCATGAGTTTTGGGTCATGACCGAAAGGATAAGATCACGGGTACAAGCGGCCCAAATGAGTTTCCAGGTCTCTCCCTTAGAGATAGGGTGAGACGCTCTGCCATCCGGGAGGAACTCAAAGTAAAGCCGCTGCTCCTCCACATGGAGAGGAGCCAGATGAGGTGGTTCGGGCATCTGGTCAGGATGCCACCCGAACGCCTCCCTAGGGAGGTGTTTAGGGCACGTCCAACCGGTAGGAGGCCACGGGGAAGACCCAGGACACGTTGGGAAGACTATGTCTCCCGGCTGGCCTGGGAACGCCTCGGGATCCCCCGGGAAGAGCTAGACGAAGTGGCTGGGGAGAGGGAAGTCTGGGCTTCCCTGCTTAGGCTGCTGCCCCCGCGACCCGACCTCGGATAAGCGGAAGAAGATGGATGGATGGATGGATGGACCCCTGCTTTAACATAATGCATTTTTATGCTTAACCAAATGATAATTTTCAGGTATTTGTGCATTCAGTTGACAGGAAGGACTTTAGCTGCCTCATGCATATTCACTTTTGCTCATCACCATCATAAGCACCATGACTAATAACATGGCAAACGTTATAAATGAACATTTAATGTCAGTAGACAGCAATATTAACGCACTCCATGCCAACTTTAGGGAAAAACGGCATGTTGATTATTTCCCTCTTGCACTTTATTTTGCCTTTAACGGGAAACTTGGTTTGAAGCATACTTGAGTGGTTGTACATTTGAATGTCGTTACATGCATGTACTGTAAATATTTGCTTCTTATCTTGTGTTTTTTTGTTTTTTTGTTCTTTCAGACAAATGTCATCCTTACATACTAGAACTAATAAACTAAGAGCCAGCAGTGCAGCAAATGATGTCATCACTCACTTCGCCACATTATGACATAAAGGCCATCCATTATATGTATATTTAATATTTCATACCATCACCGCACGGCATGCATATTTCGAGGATAACATTCACAATAATTCTGAACTTGAGGGAGTCAACGATAAGACCTGGATGCCCTCCACTCCGCTGTTGGTGATCTTTTCTCAGTCTTTTTGTAGCCAGTGCCCTGTACTTTGCAATGGTTTGTTGGGGGAGCAGCAGCAGCAAAAGGGAATTAAAGGCCTACTGAAATGACATTTTCTTATTTAAACGGGGATAGCAGGTCCATTCTTGATCATTTCGCCATATTGCCATATTTTTGCTGAAAGGATTTAGTAGAGAACATCCACGATAAAGTTTGCAACTTTTGGTGCTGATAAAAAAAGCCTTGCCTGTACCGGAAGTAGCAGACGATGTGCGCGTGACGTCACGGGTTGTGGAGCTCCTCACATCTGAACATTGTTTACAATCATGGCCACCAGCGGCGAGAGCGATTCGGACCGAGAAAGCGACGATTTCCCCATTAATTTGAGCGAAGATGAAAGATTTGTGGATGAGGAAAGTGAGAGTGAAGGACTAGAAAAAAAAAAAAAGTATACAGTGGGAGAGATTCAGATGTTATTAGACAAATTTACTGGGATCCACCCATCCATCCATCCATCCATTTTCTACCGCTTATTCCCTTTCGGGGTCGCGGGGGGCGCTGGCGCCTATCTCAGCTACAATAGGGCGGAAGGCAGGGTACACCCTGGACAAGTCGCCACCTCAACGCAGGGCCAACACAGATAGACAGACAACATTCACACACTAGGGCCAATTTAGTGTTGCCAATCAACCTATCCCCAGGTGCATGTCTTTGGAAGTGGGAGGAAGCCGGAGTACCCGGAGGGAACCCACGCATTCACGGGGAGAACATGCAAACTCCACACAGAAAGATCCCGAGCCTGGATTTGAACCCAAGACTGCAGGAACTTCGTATTGTGAGGCAGACGCACTAACCCCTCTGCCACCGTGAAGCCTAAATTTGTCTAAAAAATATGTTATTAGACAAATTTACTAGGATCATTCTGGAAAATCCGTATCTGCTTATTGTGTTGCTAGTGTTTTATATGTGTAGCCGGTTCGAGTCTGCGTTGTGTAGTGGCTTTGAAGACAAGAGGACTGTGTGTTTGCCTTTAGCCGAAACAGGTGGCGTATTTATTTTTACCTGTATGAAATATACATCCGTTGTGGTGAAGAAGGAGCTGAACCGGAAGGCAAAGCTCTCAATTTACCGGTCGATCTACGTTCCCGTCCTCACTTATGGTCATGAGCTTTGGGTCATGACCGAAAGGATAAGATCACGGGGACAAGCGGGCGAAATGAGTTTCCAGGTCTCTCCCTTAGAGACTCTGTCATCCATGTCTTTATGGACTTTGCCATGGAAACCCATTCCATGGCCGAGTTTGGAGCTCTGCAGTAACTGACTATGCAGAAAGTCGGCGACCTCTTTGCAGTATGTGCTTCAGCATCCGCTGACCCCTCTCTGTCAGTTAATGTGGCCCTACCACTTATTGGCTGAGTTGCTGTTGTTCCCAAACTCTTCCATTTTCTTATAATAAAGCTGACAGTTAACTTTGGAATATTTTGGAGCGAGGAAATTTCAGGACTGGATTTGTTGCCCAGGTGGCATCCTAAAACAGTTCCATGCTGGAAATCACTGAAAGCGGCCCATTCTTTCACAAATGTTTGTAGAAACAGTCTCCATGCCAAAGTGCTTGATTGTATACACCGGGACAAGTGATTAGGACACCGGATTCTGATCATTTGGATAGGTGGCCAAATACAAACGTACATTTGGCAATAAGGTGTATCAGTATATATTATATACTCCCAGAGCCCAAAAAAAGTCTGCGGGCCATAGAGCGTTATCTATCGGAGCTCCAGTACTCTGGAATGCCCTCCCGGTAGAAGTTAGAGATGCATTTAAGTCCTATCTTAAAACTCATTTGTATTCTCTAGCCTTTAAATAGACCCCTTTTAGACCAGTTGATCTGCCGTTTCTTTTCTTTTCTCCTATGCCCCCCTCTCCCTCGGATGAAGTGGTGGACCGCTCGCCTGTGCATCGGTTGGGGATGTCTCTGCGCTGCTGGCCCCACTATGGACTGGACTCTCACTATTATGTTAGATCCACTATGGACTGGACTCTCACTATTATGTTAGATCCACTATGGACTGGACTCTCACTATTATGTTAGATCCACTATGGACTGGACTCACTATTATGTTAGATCCACTATAGACTGGACTCTCACAATATTATGTTAGATCCACTATGGACTGGACTCTCACAATATTATGTTAGATCCACTATGGACTGGACTCTCACAATATTATGTTAGATCCACTATAGACTGGACTCTCACAATATTATGTTAGATCCACTATGGACTGGACTCTCACACTATTATATTAAATCCACTATGGACTGGACTCTCACAATATTATGTAGATCCACTATGGACTGGACCCTCACTATTATGTTAGATCCACTATGGACTGGACTCTCACAATATAATATTAGATCCACTATGGACTGGACCCTCACTATTATGTTGGATCCACTATGTACTGGACTCTCACTATTATGTTAGATCCACTATGGACTGGACTCTCACAATATTATGTAGATCCACTATGGACTGGACCTTCACTGGTATGTTAGATCCACTATGGACTGGACTCTCACACTATTATGTTAGATCCACTATGGACTGGGCTCTCACTATTATGTTAGATCCACTATGGACTGGACTCTCACTATTATGTTGGATCCACTATGGACTGGACTCTCACACTATTATGTTAGATCCACTATGGACTGGACTCTCACACTATTATGTTAGATCCACTATGGACTGGACTCTCACTATTATGTTAGATCCACTATGGACTGGACTCTCACTATTATGTTAGATCCACTATGGACTGGACTCTCACACTATTATGTTAGATCCACTATGGACTGGACTCTCACTATTATGTTAGATCCACTATGGACTAGACTCTCACGATTATGTTTGATCCACTATGGACTGGACTCTCACTATTATGTTAGATCCACTATGGACTGGACTCTCACTATTATGTTAGATCCACTATGGACTGGACTCTCACTATTATGTTAGATCCACTATGGACTGGACTCTCACACTATTATGTTAGATCCACTATGGGCTGGACTCTCACTATTATGTTAGCTCCACTATGGACTAGACTCTCACTATTATGTTTGATCCACTATGGACTGGACTCTCACTATTATGTTAGATCCACTATGGACTGGACTCTCACTATTATGTTAGATCCCCTATGGACTGGACTCTCACTATTATGTTAGATCCCCTATGGACTGGACTCTCACTATTATGTTAGATCCACTATGGACTGGACTCTTACTATTATGTTAGATCCACTATGGACTGGACTCTTACTATTATGTTAGATCCACTATGGACTGGACTCTCACTATTATGTTAGATCCACTATGGACTGGACTCTCACTATTATGTTAGCTCCACTATGGACTAGACTCTTACTATTATGTTAGATCCACTATGGACTGGACTCGCACTATTATGTTAGCTCCACTATGGACTAGACTCTTACTATTATGTTAGATCCACTATGGACTGGACTCTCACTATTATGTTAGATCCACTATGGACTGAACTCTCACTATTATGTTAGCTCCACTATGGACTAGACTCTTACTATTATGTTAGATCCACTATGGACTGGACTCACACTATTATGTTAGCTCCACTATGGACTGGACTATCACTATTATGTTAGATCCACTATGGACTGGACTCTTACTATTATGTTGGATCCACTATTGACTGGACTCTCACTATTATGTTAGATCCACTATGGACTGGACTCTCACTATTATGTTGGATCCACTATGGACTGGACTCTCACACTATTATTTTAGATCCATTATGGATTGGACTTTCACAATATTATGTTAGATCCACTCGACGTCCATTGCATCCGATCTCCCCTGCGGTCCTTTCCAAGGTTTCTTATAGTCATTCCCATTGACATCGCACTGGGTTGTGAGTTTTTCCTTGCCCTTAAGTGGGTTCCGAAGCGAGGATGTCGTTGTCGCTTATGCAGCCCTTTGGGAAACGTGTGATTTAGGGCTGTATAGTGACGAAGATAGATATCTACATATATCCATATTTAATAGTTATTTCTTTATATTCATAGTCATATTTGAAAACAGCTAGTGTTTTTCCATTCGTCCTCTTTCATGTTGTTTGCTAGTATACTTCATGTGTTAACCTTGAAGCTGTAGGGAATGTGAGGAGTAGCCATACTCCCTTCTTATCTCTCCCCGTCCCAGGGTTAGCAGGACAACAGGTATGTGGATTCGTTCCGGTAGGTGTGGCAGGGGGGAGAAAATGAAGAGGAAAGTACGTCCATAGGGTTTTCAGATCCACTAGGCGATGTGAATTGAATGTGTTGTTTTTTAGGTTGGGCTCTCCAAAGCTTTGGAATAAATTGCAAAATACCTATTCTGTTCTGGGTTATCATTTAAAATCAGCTTATGTGTCATCAAAATAATTTGGGATTGACCAGCAAATTAAATCCCCCTAAGGAACATCTGGTCCATACACAACAATTGATACACATTGATTGATTGAATAACGTTTGTCTAAGTCAAAGTCTAAGTCCTCTTTTATGTTGTTTGCTAGTATACTTCTTGTGTTAACTTTGAAGCTGTATGGAATGTAAGGAGTAGCCATACTCCCTTCTTATCTGTCCCCGTCCCAGGGTTAGCAGGACAACAGGTATGTGGATTCGTTCCGGTAGGTGTGGCAGGGGGGAGAAAACGAAGAGGAAAGTACGTCCATAGGGTTTTCAGATCAACTAGGCGATGTGAATTGAATGTGTTGTTTTTTAGTTTGGGCTCTCCAAAGCTTTGGAATAAATTGCAAAATACCTATTCTGTTCTGGGTTATCATTTAAAATCAGCTTCTGTGTCATCAAAAAACTTGGGATTAACCAGCAAATTAAATCCCCCTAAGGAACATCTGGTCCATACGCAACAATTGATACACGTTAATTGATTGATTGATTGAATAACGTTTGTCTAAGTCAAAGTCTAAGTCCTCTTTTATCTTGTTTGCTAGTATACTTCATGTGTTAACTTTGAAGCTTTAGGAAATGTGAGGGTTAGCCATACTCCCTTCTTATCTCTTCCCGTCCCAGGGTTAGCAGGACAACAGATATGTGGATTCGTTCCGGTAGGTGTGGCAGGGGGGAGAAAATGAAGAGGAAAGTACGTCCATAGGGTTTTCAGATCAACTAGGCGATGTGAATTGAATGTGTTGTTTTTTAGTTTGGGCTCTCCAAAGCTTTGGAATAAATTTCAAAATACCTATTCTGTTCTGGGTTATCATTTAAAATCAGTTTATGTGTCATCAAAAAACTTGGGATTGACCAGCAAATTAAATCCCCCTAAGGAACATCTGGTCCAAACGCAACAATTGACACACATTGATTGATTGAATAACGTTTGTCTAAGTCAAAGTCTAAGTCCTCTTTTATGTTGTTTGCTAGTATACTTCATGTGTTAACCTTGAAGCTTTAGGGAATGTGAGGGGTAGCCATACTCCCTTCTTATCTGTCCCCGTCCCAGGGTTAGCAGGACAACAGGTATGTGGATTCGTTCCGGTAGGTGTGGCAGGGGGGAGAAAACGAAGAGGAAAGTATGTCCATAGGGTTTTCAGATCAACTAGGCGATGTGAATTGAATGTGTTGTTTTTTAAGTTGGGCTCTCCAAAGCTTTGGAATAAATTGCAAAATACCTATTCTGTTCTGGGTTATCATTTAAAATCAGCTTCTGTGTCATCAAAAAACTTGGGATTGACCAGCAAATTAAATTCCCCTAAGGAACGTCTGGTCCATACGCAACAATTGATACACGTTGATTGATTGATTGATTGATTGAATAACGTTTATCTAAGTCAAAGTCTAAGTCCTCTTTTATCTTGTTTGCTAGTATACTTCATGTGTTAACCTTGAAGCTTTAGGGAATGTGAGGGGTAGCCATACTCCCTTCTTATCTGTCCCCGTCCCAGGGTTAGCAGGACAACAGGTATGTGGATTCGTTCCGGTAGGTGTGGCAGGGGGGAGAAAATGAAGAGGAAAGTACGTCCATAGGGTTTTCAGATCAAGTAGGCGATGTGAATTGAATGTGTTGTTTTTTTAGGTTGGGCTCTCCAAAGCTTTGGAATAAATTGCAAAATACCTATTCTGTTCTGGGTTATCATTTAAAATCAGTTTATGTGTCATCAAAAAACTTGGGATTGACCAGCAAATTAAATCCCCCTAAGGAACATCTGGTCCATACGCAACAATTGATACACATTGATTGATTGAATAACGTTTGTCTAAGTCAAAGTCTAAGTCCTCTTTTATGTTGTTTGCTAGTATACTTCATGTGTTAACCTTGAAGCTTTAGGGAATGTGAGGGGTAGCCATAATCCCTTCTTCTCTGTCCCCGTCCCAGGGTTAGCAGGACAACAGGTATGTGGATTCGTTCCGGTAGGTGTGGCAGGGGGGAGAAAATGAAGAGGAAAGTATGTCCATAGGGTTTTCAGATCCACTAGGGGATGTGAATTGAATGTTTTGTTTTTTAAGTTGGGCTCTCCAAAGCTTTGGAATAAATTGCAAAATACCTATTCTGTTCTGGGTTATCATTTCAAATCAGCTTATGTGTCATCAAAAGAACTTGGGATTGACCAGCGACTTAAATTCTCTCGGAGGAACATCTGGTCCGAACACAACAATTGATACACGTTGATTGATTGAATAACGTTTGTCTAAGTCCAAGTCTAAGTCTGCCGCTAAATGAATATAACCCTTAAAGAAGGCCGTTTTTGATTCGTGTCACTTTGTGGGTTAGGACCTTGTTGCTACTGAGTGAGCTGCACTAATGCCCAGCGGGGAGGAAGTGGGCTGGATTGAGCAATGAGTCAGTCAATGAGGAATGATGTTCATCTAGGGACGAGCTTGCCGTTCAGACGTGATCAAATGAGGGGGGGGAGAATAATGAGTCAGTGTCTACTCTACCCACCGCGGCATTTATCTCACGGCATGTTGCATGTCGGTATTGTTGTGCACACGCCACCATTAAATAAAAACAAAACTTTTAACACACCTGTTTCCTCCAACCAAGTAATAATGTTGCAATTTTCAACACAATAGTACTGTGTAAAATGTTGCGGAGAAATAAACACAAAACTATTTATTATTCTTTGGCTCGAGTGAGTAACATTACATCCAATAGGGAATATCTCATAGGCACCCCCTGGTGGTGACATCTATCAAAATGAGGGTGGTCCCAAAAAAGAGGGATTTTTCAAATTGACGGTGTGTCGGTTTTAAAAGTGCTCCCCTCTGGTCAACATATGAAATAACAAGTGTGTGTCAGAAATTGAAATGCACCCCCATAAGCCAAAATTAATTTCAACAAAAATGTATTTCGAGACATACTGTAATAACTTGAAGTGCATTAAGATTAAAAATCAATGAACAAAAAAAAGAAATAATAATAATTAACTAAAAGCAGTCTATTTCTCACAATAAGTCGACTTTTTTCTTATAAATTTGGGAGCAATTTCTCATATTCTTCCTGTTTCTATAATATTGGAGTATTTTCATGTAAAATTATTACTTTTTAATACAAAATTATACTTTTTTTTAAAGCAAAATGTTGACATTTGTCATATAAAATGCTGACTTTTATCACATTTTTCTGTTGTTCTTGTAAAATAACGACATTATTTTCTGGGAGTACAATTATGACTTTTGTCATTATTTTGCGGCGTAAAATTCCGATTATTCATGTAATATTGCCAAATTTTTTAAGTTTTCTTATAAAAGTGTGATTTGGCTCGAGCAAAATTACGACTCTTCGTGTCCTTTTTTTTTTCTTTCTTCTCTGTCATGAAAAAGGGAGTTTTTTGTGGTTGGTGCACTATTTGTAAGTGTATATTGTGTTCTTTATGTTTTTTTCCATTTTCTACCGCTTATTCCCTTTTGGGGTTGAGGGGGGGCGCTGGCGCCTATCTCAGCTACAATCGGGCGGGAGGCGGGGTACACCCTGGACAAATCGCCACCTCATCGAAGGGCCAACACAGATAGACAGACAACATTCACACTCACATTCACACACTAGGGACACACACACCTATCCCCAGGTGCATGTCTTTGGAAGTGGGAGGAAGCCGGAGTACCCGGAGGGAACCCACGCATTCACGGGGAGAACATGCAAACTCCACACAGAAAGATCCCGAGCCTGGATTTGAACCCAGGACTGCAGGACCTTCGTATTGTGAGGCAGACGCACTAACCCCTCTGCCACCGTGAAGCCCAATGGAGGAAAATGATTTCAATCATTTGAAATCGCATAAAGGGAAGAAGATTAAGAGCTATTCAGTAGGATTTAAGGTCCAAGCTATTGAATATGCTAAAAAAAAACAGTAAGCAGCTATGTTTTATTAACATACCGTAGCTGCGTGTGTCAAATATGAGTCATTAAATGACTCCCGCCTCCTGATTGATTTAATAAATTTAAAAAAATAATATTTTTTATTTTTTTTATTTTAGAAAAAATTCTTCTGCGGCCCGGTACCAATCGGGCCACGGCTGGTACCAATCGGCCCAAGGCTGGTACCAATCGGGCCACGGCCGGTACCGGGCTGCGGCCCGATGGTTGGGGACCACTGTTTTAAACTGTTCAATTAAGTGTTTTTTTCATCATATGAGTTTGCATGTTCTCCCCGTGGGGCGGTATAGCTCGGTTGGTAGAGTGGCCGTGCCAGCAACTTGAGGGTTGCAGGTTCGATTCCCGCTTCCGCCATCCTAGTCACTGCCGTTGTGTCCTTGGGCAAGACACTTTACCCACCTGCTCCCAGTGCCACCCACACTGGTTTAAATGTAACTTAGATATTGGGTTTCACTATGTAAAGCGCTTTGAGTCACTAAAGAAAAGCGCTATATAAATATAATTCACTTCACTTCACTTCACATCATTTATCACTCAATCAATGTTTATTTATATAGCCCCAAATCACAAATGTCTCAAAGGACTGCACAAATCATTACGACTACAACATCCTCGGAAGAACCCACAAAAGGGCAAGGAAAACTCACACCCAGTGGGCAGGGAGAATTCACATCCAGTGGGACGCCAGTGACAATGCTGACTATGAGAAACCTTGGAGAGGACCTCAGATGTGGGCAACCCCCCCCCCTCTAGGGGACCGAAAGCAATGGATGTCGAGCGGGTCTAACATGATACTGTGAAAGTTCAATCCATAGTGGCTCCAAGACAGCAGTGAGAGTCCCGTCCACAGTAAACCATCTCAAGCGGATCAGCAGCGTAGAGATGTCCCCAACCGATACAGGCGAACGGTCCATCCTGGGTCCCGACGAGCGGTCCATCCTGGGTCTCGACTCTGGACAGCCAGTACTTCATCCATGGTCATCGGACCGGACCCCCTCCACAAGGGAGGGGGGGACATAGGAGAAAGAAAAGAAGCGGCAGATCAACTGGTCTAAAAAGGAGGTCTATTTAAAGGCTAGAGTATACAGATGAGTTTTAAGGTGAGACTTAAATGCTTCTACTGAGGTAGCATCTCGAACTGTTACCGGGAGGGCATTCCAGACTACTGGAGCCCGAACGGAAAACGCTCTATAGCCCGCAGACTTTTTTTGAGCTCTCCACGGCCTACAAAAAACCTTTCGCAAAAGGAAAAAAAAATGTACGGCGGGATGACAGACAGAAATACTATTTTTTTTAAAATATATATATTTATTTATTAAAGGTAAATTGAGCAAATTGGCTATTTCTGGCAATTTATTGAAGTGTGTATCAAACTGGTAGCCCTTCGCATGAATCAGTACCCAAGAAGTAGCTCTTCGGTTTCAAAAAGGTTGCTGACCCCTGCTGTTTGGGTCTTTGTCTGCACCCCCACTCCAGGGCCTAGGCTAAGACCGTTTTTTTATTTATTTATTTTATTTTAATCTTCTACCCCCCCCCCCCCCCCCCCCCCCCACAGTGGATATGTTTCTTTTACTTTTTATTCATAGCTGTATGTAGAAGTGTCTGCTTGTATCTGCTGCTTTAATGTCTTTGATGTCCTCTGTGTTCTTTGATCTTTGATGTTTCCCTCTTACACACATGGAAGAGGGATGTGTACTATGGCTATGAGTTGTTGTTTTTTTCCCTTGGCCTCAGTCTGCACCCCCTCTCCAGGGCCCAGGCTAAGACCAATTTTTAATTTTATTTATTTTAATCTTCTATTTTTATTTTTATTTTTATTTATTTATTTGTTTTTCTCCCCCCCCCCCCCCCCCCCTTGTTTACCTGTATGTCATCTTTTTTTGTAAGGGGCGCTAGAAGCCGGCAGACCCGTCAGCGATCCTGTTCTGTCTCCCTGTAATGTTTGTCTGATCTTGAATGGGATTGTGCTGAAAATTGTAATTTTCCTGAAGGAACTCTCCTGACGGAATAAATAAAGTACTATCTAATTTTTGCATGACATCATGTGACGTTAGTTAGTTGAACTTGTATTTCCCTTGGACTTCCTTACGAGAGAAGACGCGCTCCAACACCTTCCGTCGAGGCAATTAGAGAAAGTAAAAGGTTTGTGTGCTCTTGTCACATGATGAGCATATTAATACGTACATACCGGCACCGCAATTTGGACCGAGCGCCGGCATCATTTTCGCCGAGAAATAAAGGAAGGATATAGTTGGGAATCATCGATGGGATGCATGAGTGGCAGGGGGCCGCCGATGAAAAAGTGAAGCTGATGGAAACAAGAGGGAAAAAAATAAAATAAAAAATGCCACGGTGACGTTGACTGATGCTGATGGTAACTTTAGGCGAGGGGCTGATGCTGAAAAATACCGACATCAAGTGCAGCCATGAGGGGTTGCGGCGGTGGACCCAATTGGTGAAATTGCGCCTCTTTATGTTGTACGTTCTACACTTTCAGAGGCCCAGAAGCTGTTTAGGCCTTATCTGGAATGAAGTCACCTTCAAACTAGCTCATTATATTGATTTGTTGTTGTTGTTGTTATGAAGTTTAATAGATCTGTTTTGGGGCTACTCTTCATTAAAGCCTGACCAAACTATGTCAGAAAACAAATGTTTTGCTTCCTATGTTGGTTCCATGGCCTTGGAGTGAGGGAATCTGGGCCTGCGCCACACATTTTCACTGGGAGACAGGTCTGGACTACAGGCAGGCCAGTCTAGTACTATGAAGACATCTCTACAACCGATACAGGCGAGCGGTCCATCCTGGGTCTCGACTCTCGACAGCCAGTACTTCGTCCATGGTCATCGGACCGGACCCCCTCCACAAGGGAGGGGGGGGACAGAGGAGAAAGAAAAGAAGCGGCAGATCAACTGGTTTAAAAAGGAGGTCTATTTAAAGGCTAGAGTATACAAATGAGTTTTAAGGTGAGACTTAAATGCTTCTACTGAGGTAGCATCTCGAACTGTTACCGGGAGGGCATTCCAGAGTACTGGAGCCCGAAATGAAAATGCTCTATAGCCCGCAGACTTTTTTTGGGCTTTGGGAATCACTAACAAGCCGTAGTCCTTTGAACGCAGATTTCTTGCCGGGACATATGGTACAATACAATCGGCAAGATAGGATGGAGCTAGACCGTGTAGTATTTTATACGTAAGTAGTAAAACCTTAAAGTCACTTCTTAAGTGCACAGGAAGCCAGTGCAGGTGAGCCAGTATAGGTATATATGTATGTATATATGTATATAAAGGTATATACAGTATAGGTATATATGTATGTATATATGTATATAAAGGTATATACAGTACAGGTATATATGTATGTATATATGTATATAAAGGTATATACAGTACAGGTATATATGTATGTATATGTATGTATATAAAGGTATATACAGTATAGGTATATATGTATGTATATATGTATATAAAGGTATATACAATATAGGTATATATGTATGTATATATGTATATAAAGGTATATACAGTATAGGTATATATGTATGTATATATGTATATAAAGGTATATACAATATAGGTATATATGTATGTATATATGTATATAAAGGTATATACAGTATAGGTATATATGTATGTATATATGTATATAAAGGTATATACAGTACAGGTATATATGTATGTATATATGTATATAAAGGTATATACAGTATAGGTATATATGTATGTATATATGTATATAAAAGGTATATACAGTATAGGTATATATGTATGTATATATGTATATAAAGGTATATGTATATATGTATGTATATATGTACATAAAGGTATATACAATATAGGTATATATGTATGTATATATGTATATAAAGGTATATGTATATATGTATGTATATATGTATATAAAGGTATATACAGTATATGTATATATGTATGTATATATGTATATAAAGGTATATACAATATAGGTATATATGTATGTATATATGTATATAAAGGTATATACAGTATAGGTATATATGTATGTATATATGTATATAAAGGTATATACAATATAGGTATATATGTATGTATATATGTATATAAAGGTATATACAGTATAGGTATATATGTATGTATATATGTATATAAAGGTATATACAGTATAGGTATATATGTATGTATATATGTATATAAAGGTATATACAATATAGGTATATATGTATGTATATATGTATATAAAGGTATATCCAGTACAGGTATATATGTATGTATATATGTATATAAAGGTATATACAGTATAGGTATATATGTATGTATATATGTATATAAAGGTATATACAGTAGAGGCGTAATATGATCAAACTTTCTTGTTCTTGTCAAAAGTCTAGCAGCCGCATTTTGTACCAACTGTAATCTTTTAATGCTAGACATGGGGAGACCCGAAAATAATACGTTACAGTAATCGAGGCGAGACGTAACAAACGCATGGATAAAAGATATTGTCTATTAAGGTTGCACTAGTTGTGGTTATTCTGCTAGGCTTTGTAACTAATGTTTTTTTTCTTATAATATCTCCAAAAAATCTGATGTTTGTTTATGTGAATCCACCTTCAGAAGATCAATATTATAATCTCCACAAATTACGATAGTTTTATTTTTATTCAAACCATCAAACCATTTTCCCAAGATGGCGCTGCTGTAGTGGCTGCTGTAGGCAGGAGCTCTGTGCTCTTGTGTCATCCTTTTGTGTTTCCCTCTTGTTTTCATGTCTTATTATATTTTCTTGCCTTTTGGTCCGGGACCCTTTGGGACTGTGTGACAAGGGGTGGCACTTTCGTGACCTCTGTGGTGCTTTTTTTGTGGACTTCTGGATCTGCCTCCCGGGAGCCTTTTGGCCATGGAGACCAGCTGCTGGGTCTCTGCCACACCGGAGTCTAATTGGAGGGACTGGAGGAGATGCGGATGAGGGGACAGGACTGTGGAGCTAGCACTGAGCGGTGTCTTGGCTGGGTGAGCAGGTGTCAGACACCTCAGTCACCTTGGGCGTATCATCACTCATCCATGCGGACTGGACACTGGCCGAGAGTGGAGTCGGCTGTCTTGGTTGCTTTGTTGGGTCTGCTCCTGTCTCTGGCCATCCTCCCTCCTCCCCAGCGGACGATGGCGTGGAACACCTCAGTCACCTTGGACGTATCATCACTCATCCATGCGGACTGGACACTGGCCGGGAGTGGCGTCAGCTGTCTTGGTTGCTTTGTTGGGTCTGCTCCTGTCTCTGGCCATGCTCCCTCCTCCCCAGCGGACGATGGCGTGGAACACCTCAGTCACCTTGGACGTATCATCACTCATCCATGCGGACTGGACACTGGCCGAGAGTGGAGTCGGCTGTCTTGGTTGCTTTGTTGGGTCTGCTCCTGTCTCTGGCCATGCTCCCTCCTCCCCAGCGGACGATGGCGTGGAACACCGCAGAGGCCACCACAGTGTATATGTTTCTTTTACTTATTATTCATAGCTGTATGTAGAAGTGTCTGGTTGGATCTGCTGCTTTAATGTCTTTGATGTCCTCTGTGTTCTTTGATGTTTGATGTGTCCCTCTTACACACATGTAAGAGGGATGTGTACTATGGCTATGAGTTGTTGTTGTTCTCCCTTGGCCTCAGTCTGCACCCCCTCTCCAGGGCCCAGGCTAAGACCGATTTTTTTTAAATTTTATTTTAATCTTCTATTTTTTTCTCCCCCCCTTGTTTACCTGTATCTCATCTTTTTTGTAAGGGGCGCTGGAAGCCGGCAGACCCGTCAGCGATCCTGTTCTGTCTCCCTGTAATGTTTGTCTGATCTTGAATGGGATTGTGCTGAAAATTGTAATTTTCCTGAAGGAACTCTCCTGACGGAATAAATAAAGTACTATCTAATCTAATCTAATCATTAATCATTTCCTCTTATTTGTCCATGAAGGTTTCCACTTTTGATCCTGGTTTTCTATATTCACATGCAGCAACAATGTTTCTGTTTTGTTGTAATTCCATCTCAACAGCTACACACTCCAGTAAATCATTTATAGCCATTGTCATACATTTAACTGGTCTGCACTTTAGTTCATTATATATATAGAGGGCCACCCCTCCTCCAGTCCTATTGTCTCTGCTAGTGACGTACAGACCATAGTCCTTTAATTTCAGATCAACCTCCTTGTCTTTCTGAAGAAGCATTTAAGTCTCACCTTAAAACTCATCTGTATACTCTAGCCTTTAGATAGACCTCCTTTTTAGACCAGTTGATCTGCCGCTTCTTTTCTTTCTCCTATGTCCCCCCCTCCTTTGTGGAGGGGGTCCGGTCCGATGACCATGGATGAAGTACTGGCTGTCCAGAGTCGAGACCCAGGATGGACCGCTCGTCTGTATCGGTTGGGGACATCTCTACGCTGCTGAGCCGCTTAAGATGGTTTCCTGTGGACGGGACTCTCGCTGCTGTCTTGGATCCGTTTGAACTGAACTCTCGCGGCTGTGTTGGAGCCACTATGGATTGAACTTTCACAGTATCATGTTAGACCCGCTCGACATCCATTGCTTTCGGTCCCCTAGAGGGGGGCGGGTTGCCCACATCTGAGGTCCTCTCCAAGGTTTCTCATAGTCAGCATTGTCACTGGCGTCCCACTGGATGTGAATTCTCCCTGCCCACTGGGTGTGAGTTTTCCTTGCCCTTTTGTGGGTTCTTCCGAGGATGTTGTAGTCGTAATGATTTGTGCAGTCCTTTGAGACATTTGTGATTTGGGGCTATATAAATAAACATTGATTGATTGATTGATTTCTTTATCCACGTTTCAGATAAAGCAATGACTTTAAATCTACCTTTAAGTGACTCTAAAACATCTTTGATTTTAGCAAAGTGTTTTGGTAGACAATTAAAATTAATCAAAGAAAATCTATTTTCTATGCTTTAATGTCTTTAATGTCCTCTGTGTTCTTTGATGTTTGATGTTTCCCTCTTACACACATGGAAGAGGGATGTGTACCATGGCTATGAGTTGTTGTTGTTTTCCCTTGGCCTCAGTCTGCACCCCCTCTCCAGGGCCCAGGCTAAAACCGATTTTTTTTAAATTTTATTTTAATCTTCTATTTTTTTCTCCCCCCCTTGTTTACCTGTATGTCATCTTTTTTGTAAGGGGCGCTGGAAGCCGGCAGACCCGTCAGCGATCCTGTTCTGTCTCCCTGTAATGTTTGTACCTTTTTAGTTATTTCCCCATATTTCTACACAAAAACTCAGATATGGTAACAATAGATCATGTTTTGCTTTATTCATGTTTCTTGTTACTTAATGATGTATATTTTTACATGAGATTTCCAGTTAAATTCATCATCAATCATTATACCTAGAAATTTGGTTTCATTTGCTCTTTCAATTTCTATTCCACTTATTTGTATTTGTGTTTGACTTTCTCTGCTACTGTTACCAAATAGCATTATTTTAGTTTTACTGAGATCCAAAGATAGTCTGTTTTTGTCAAACCTTTTTTCTAATTTGTTTATTTCTTCTTTTATTAAATGTATTATCGTCTGTGTGTTCTCTCCTAAACAAAACTCAGTTGTATCAGCTGCAAAAAATTCTAAGATTTCGTAGATGTCGTAGTGGTTTGTGTTGTGGTTTGTGCAGCCCTTTGAGACACTAGTGATTTGGGGCTATATAAGTTGACATTGACTGTCTGATCTTGAATGGGATTGTGCTGAAAATTGTAATTTTCCTGAAGGAACTCTCCTGACGGAATAAATAAAGTACTATCTAATCTAATCTCATCTAATCTAATCAAGTTGTTCCTCAGTATAATACTGGCAAGAATCCTTAACATGCTTAAATATATGAGTGTCTGGATCCACTTCATTCTGAAAATCAAATGTGCCACGTTCTGTGTAATCAACACTTGAAAGGGCTTTAGTCTTGAAAGAAAGAGTCATGAGTTCCTTACAGGAGATCCAATTATCAAGCGAAAAAAGAAAAAAACAAAAATGAAAAATGCACTCACTATTTTCATTTGTACTGATCCAGGTCTTTCAATGTTCTCATCACGGTCACTTTGGCTTGTTCTGGTGGTCCGTTTGTCCGGATGAAAACTTTTCCATTCCTGGTCCAGGTCGATTGGATTTTTATTTTGCCTTTTTGAGGATCCGGCCTGTCCAAGCAATTTTCCACATTTTTCTTTGTCAGGTGCTCATTTAGATAAACTCCAGTACCTTTAAGTTTTTTAGCTGCCTTCAAAATGTCCACTTTGTGCTTTTCTATTTAAGTCTCACCTTAAAACTCATTTGTATGCTCTAGCCTTTAAATAGACTCCCTTTTTAGACCAGTTGATCTGCCGTTTCTTTTCTTTTTCTTTTCTTTTTCTTCTATGTCCCACTCTCCTTTGTGGAGGGAGTCCGGTCCGATCCGGTGGCCATGTACTGCTCGCCTGTGTATCGGCTGGGGACATCTCTGCGCTGCTGATCAGCCTCCTCTTGGGATGGTTTCCTGCTGGCTCCGCTGTGAACGGGACTCTCGCTGCTGTGTTGGATCCATTGTGGATTGATCTTTCACAGTATCATGTTCTCATAGTCATCATTGTCACCGATGTCCCACTGGGTGTGAGTTTTCCTTGCCCTTATGTGGGCCTACCGAGGATGTCGTGGTGGTTTGTGCAGCCCTTTGAGACGCTAGTGATTTAGGGCTATATAAGTAAACATTGATTGATTGATTGATTTGCAAACGTGATGATTACTTTAGGCTTGTTTTTTTTTTTTTTGTCCTTACTTGGAATAACGTGACATGCTGATATGTGCTGACACTCCAGAAGAATATGTTTACTCTTCATGTAGCGTACCACTTGTTGCTCCAAGGTGCCAAGCTCCTCAGATGGTGCATCCTCACCACGCTCGTCATCAGGTGGGCCAGCAACCCGGGCATAACTCCGATGCCTGGTCTCCAGGTTCCGAATCCTCCACTCTTTGTTCTAAGAGCTCAATCCGTTCATTCTTGTGTTGGATGATAGCCTTTAGCTGCCTGATCTCCTCCCATGAGGCCTGTCAGTTTCCTCTCTTGTTCCACCACTTCACTGAGTTCCCTTCACATAAAGTTAAAGATTCCCACCATTTCAGCTGCAAATTTTGCATTGGTAGTCATTGTTCTTCGAGCAGTCTGGACTTTTGTTGGATGTCAGTGCAGTTTGATGATTTTAGTGCTTTTCTTTAGGCCTTTCAGCAGAGAGAAACAGTTGCAGCCATCTTGCTCAAGTGGGCGTGGCCATCTTTTCAGACCGAGGTGCAGCACTGATGTCCCCATCTTAAGAAGTATTGTTAGGATGGTTACGAAAATACGATTTTACTGTAAAAAAGCTCGGTAGAAATGTTTTTCTTTCTTTTCATTCTATATTCTTTGACCAAGATATTTATACTGACAATCATTAATACTGAGGTAATGTTTAGAAATACACTTTATCAATCAATCAATCAATCAATCAATGTTTACTTATATAGCCCTAAATCACTAGTGTCTCAAAGGGCTGCACAAACCACTACGACATCCTCGGTAGGCCCACATAAGGGCAAGGAGAACTCACACCCAGTGGGACGTCGGTGACAATGATGACTATGAGAAACCTTGGAGAGGAGGAAAGCAATGGATGTCGAGCGGGTCTAACATGATACTGTGAAAGTTCAATCCACAATGGATCCAACACAGTCGCGAGAGTCCAGTCCAAAGAGGATCCAACACAGCAGCGAGAGTCCCGTTCACAGCGGAGCCAGCAGGAAACCATCCCAAGCGGAGGCGGATCAGCAGCACAGAGATGTCCCCAGCCGATACACAGGCAAGCAGTACATGGCCACCGGATCGGACCGGACCCCCTCCACAAGGGAGAGTGGGACATAGAAGAAAAAGAAAAGAAACGGCAGATCAACTGGTCTAAAAAGGGAGTCTATTTAAAGGCTTTACTGTCGCATTTTACTGCGGGATCGTTCTATCAAGATGCAGCAGGAACTCTGCAGGCAAAGTGCAGGTAAGGAACCCTTTTTATTCCTCATAAATCATTCAAAATACCAAAAGACAAGTTTCAAAACAAAAACATCAACAAAAAAAAAACGTGTGCCGATCGCACGAGGAGCTAAGGCAAAACTTACTACAGGAATCATGAGCAAAGAAGTAAGAAAAATCTTCAAACGTAACTGTTGCGGAAAAGCAAACAAGACAGCCAGAATAAGTAGCTCTCTGATTAGTGCCCAGGAACAGGTGAGCATCCCAAACACTAATCAGAGGCAGGTGAAACTAATCAGCATCCATGACAACTAAAACAAACCTAGAAGTGCTGAAAAACAGAACTGAGGGAGTCAAAAACTAAACAAAACAGGATCCGGGCCAAAGATCATGACACAAGGTTTGCTTCGTCCTATATCTTTTCGGACATAGTGGGAAACTGTAAATACTTGATGTATCCATCATATTGTAACTGTATGCTTGTTCGAATGTTCAAAATAAACTAATATCGTAACTAAATATTTGCCACGTTATAATCCGCAGTCCACGCAGGCAACCTTTGCATAATCTCCGGTCGTTGCAGAATTATTTTACAAAGCCTCCACCATCTGCCCTTAGTCTTCAATCGGATACTGTGGAGAGGCGGAGGTGACGGGCCGACGGCAGGGCGGGACACGCTGTGGCCCTGCTCAAGATGGCGGCCAGGAGGCGGAGAATGTGGCTGAACGAAGAGGCTCACAATCGGCTCACAATCTGCCTATCTCCTTGCAGTGTATAAAGGGGAGAAGGAGGAAAGATCAAAAGAGAAGAGGTGGAGTGTCCGCAACAGGCGCAGCAGTGCCGGAAGAAGCAAGAACGATCCGAAAATGAGCCCCAGACGAAGACGACGACAACGGCAGCTGAAAAGCAGACCGAGACGAGCAGCGGAGAAGGAACTGAAAAGCGACCTGATTGACACGGAAGCTTTATTATTTGAAAAAATAAAAGAGTCAAACCTGTTCAACACGATGTCCTTCCTGGGTGGTCCACGCAACCCACACGACGACGGCTGTAGTCGTTCACAGATACATTTTGGCTGTAAACAAAAAAATACATCCCATCCATCCATTTTGTAACGCTTATTCCTTTGGGGGTCACTGTGGGCGCTGGAGCCTATCTCAGCTACAATCGGGCAGAAGGCAGGCTACACTCTGGACAAGTCTCCACCTCATCACAGGGCCAACACAAACTAGGGATCATTTTAGTGTTGCCAATCAACCTATCCCCAGGTGCATGTCTTTGGCGGTGGGAGGAAGCCGGAGAACCCGGAGGGAACCCACGCAGTCACGGGGAGAACATGCAACCTCCACACAGAAAGTTCCCGAGTGCAGGATCGAACCCAGGACCTTTGTATTGTGAGGCAGACGCACTTATTGGAGCAAATGTTGCACAAATCAGCTCAATTAAACCAAAACTCACCAGGTTTTTCCTGGAAGTTGTCAGGGCGTGGACTTTGGTGAGGTTTGTTTTCCCGTGGTGCAAAGCGATTGGAACGGACATGGCGTGAAGGTAAGGACATCTTTTAATTACAATTTAAAAAAGTAATGAACGAAAATCGCTCACAATGGAGGTACAAAACGTGGCTATGAAAACAAAACTATGGTCATAAAACAAAAACTTGCACTATGGCATGTATAACGAAAAACTTATTTGGAACGAGAAAGGAACAGGGATCATCGGCACGGATAACAAGGTTGTGTCGAGGGTGAGTAAAAGGTGATGGAGGGTGATTGACAACAGGTGCATGAGTCCATGTGAATCAGGTGCGTAAGTCGTGAGAACAGGTGAACTGATTGGTAGTCGTGGGAACAAAAACAAACCAGGGTGCGCATAAACAGGAACTAATGGAGCCTAAAACAAAACAGAACATACGGTATTTCCTTGAATTGCCGCCGGGGCGCTAATTAATTTAAAACCTCTTCTCACTCCGGCGTTTACCAAAGGCATGCGGTAAAGGCAAGCATGCGCTAATTATTTGAGAACCTCTTCTCACTCCGGCGCTTACCTAAGGCATGCGGTAAATTTAGGCTTGCGCTTATACATTTGAGTGTGATGTAAGGATACATCATGAAAAGCACATTTAATTAAAAAAAACGTTATTATAGTCTTACTTTTACTCATAAATGAAGTCCATGCGCAGCTCCTTCTGATCAAAAGCATCGATAATATGTTTATAGAAGTCTTCCTTATCTTTCTTCAGTTTTAAAAGTCTCTCTGTCTCGATGGAGATCTTCCTTTATTACCTCCTGCTTCCATTGAAAGTCCAGTTTAGAAAACTGTTTTATTTTAGATATGTAATCCTCCATGTTAAAAGTGCAAGCGAGAGGTAAAAAATAAACGATCGCTGCTTGTTGTCACTTCTTCTGCAGCCGAGTTGTCGCAAGAAGGATCACTAGCGCCCTCTACCACCAGGAAGCGGAGGGTCATTTAATGACTAATATTTGACACACGCAGCTACGGTATATTAATAAAACATAGCTGCTTACTGTTCTTTTTAGCATATTCCCTTTATGCGATTTTAAATGATTGAAATCAGCTACCTCCATTTTGAAAATGATAACAGGTGAAGTATCACTCGTGACGTGACGAGTTTGACCCGGAGGAAATTCTAGACATATGCTAATTATTTGGCGAAACGAGTTTGACCTGGCGGAAATTCTAGACATGCGCTAATAAAAATAATATTTGGCGAAACGAGTTTGACCCGGCGTTAATCCTGAGCCGGCGGCAACGCTAAGCATGCGCCAATAATTTTGCGAAACAAGTTTGACCCGGCAGAAATTCTAGGCAGGCGCAATTCAAGGAAATACGGTTACAAAAACAGAACGTGATCCCAAAGACATGACAGAAGTGTACCAAGACCCATCTTGTTGGGGTCTGTGTTGGATCCGCTTTGGACTGGCCTCTCGCGGCTGTGTTGGATCCATTATGGATTGAACTTTCACAGTATCATGTTAGACCCGCTCGACATCCATTGCTTTCCTCCTCTCCAAGGTTCTCATAGTCATCACTGTCACCGACGTCCCACTGGGTGTGAGTTTTCCTTGCCCTTATGTGGGCCTACCCAGGATGTCGTAGTGGTTTGTGTTGTGGTTTGTGCAGCCCTTTGAGAGACTAGTGTTTATGGCTACATAAGTAAAGATTGATTGATTGATTGATTTTTCAGTCGTGGTTCGCTTTGTCTGGTGCCCTCTAGATATTCTTCAAACTTGGCCATGGGGTCTGCACAAGTATAGCTAAGGCACTTCAATCAATCAATCAATCAATGTGTATTTATATAGCCCCAAATCACAAATGTCTCAAAGGACTGCACAAATCATTACGACTACAACATCCTCGGAAGAACCCACAAAAGGGCAAGGAAAACTCACACCCAGTGGGCAGGGAGAATTCACATCCAGTGGGACGCCAGTGACAATGCTGACTATGAGAAACCTTGGAGAGGACCTCAGATGTGGGCAACCCCCCCCCTCTAGGGGACCGAAACCAATGGATGTCGAGCGGGTCTAACATGATACTGTGAAAGTTCAATCCATAGTGGCTCCAAGACAGCAGCGAGAGTCCCGTCCACAGGAAACCATCTCAAGCGGATCAGCAGCGTAGAGATGTCCCCAACCGATACAGGCGAGCGGTCCATCCTGGGTCCCGACGAGCGGTCCATCCTGGGTCTCGACTCTGGACAGTCAGTACTTCATCCATGGTCATTGGACCGGACCCCTTCCACAAGGGAGGGGGGGACATAGGAGAAAGAAAAGAAGCGGCAGATCAACTGGTCTAAAAAGGAGGTCTATTTAAAGGCTAGAGTATACAGATGAGTTTTAAGATGAGACTTAAATGCTTCTACTGAGGTAGCATCTCGAACTGTTACCGGGAGGGCATTCCAGAGTACTGGAGCCCGAACGGAAAACGCTCTATAGCCCGCAGACTTTTTTGGAGCTCTAGGAATCACTAATAAGCCGGAGTCTTTTGAACGCAGATTTCTTGCCGGGACATACGGTACAATACAATCGGCAAGATAGGCTGGAGCTAGACCGTGTAGTATTTTATACGTAAGTAGTAAAACCTTCAAGTCACATCTTAAGTGCACAGGAAGCCAGTGCAGGTGAGCCAGTATAGGTATATATGTATGTATATATGTATATAAAGGTATATACAGTACAGGTATATATGTATGTATATATGTATATAAAGGTATATACAGTACAGGCGTAATATGATCAAACTTTCTTGTTCTTGTCAAAAGTCTAGCAGCCGCATTTTGTACCAACTGTAATCTTTTAATGCTAGACATGGGGAGACCCGAAAATAATACGTTTCAGTAATCGAGACGAAACGTAACAAACGCATGGATAATGATCTCGGCGTCTTTAGTGGACAAAATGGAGCGAATTTTAGCGATATTACGGAGATGAAAGAAGGCCGTTTTAGTAACGCTTTTAATGTGTGACTCAAAGGAGAGAGTTGGGTCGAAGATAATACCCAGATTTTTTACAGAGTCACCTTGTTTTATTATTTGGTTGTCAAATGTTAAAGTTGTATTATTAAATAGAGCTCGGTGTCTAGCAGGACCGATAATCAGCATTTCCGTTTTTTTTGGCATTAAGTTGCAAAAAGTTAGCGGACATCCATTGTTTAATGTCATTAAGACACGCTTCCAACTGACTACAGTCCGGCGTGTTGGTCAGCTTTAGGGGCATGTAGAGTTGGGTGTCATCAGCATAACAGTGAAAGCTAATACCGTATAATAGTACCGTACTATTGACAGAGCGAATGTTGCAAAACCTTGATGGAGGTATGTTGGACCATGAAAGAAACAGGCTTGGCGCCTACGGGAGTAACAATTAACATTTGAACACTCATTTGCACATCTGAGGTATTCTGTTGATTATGTTTGCAAAGGTCAGACAAACTTCCGGTTTGTACTTTGTTGGATAGACTGTGACTCACACAGTCTACGACCGTGACCATTCCCTTTCAGATTCAGACCAAACAAACGATCGGAATCAGTGGTCGAGCCGATATCTCGGAATCAAAGCCCAAGTATCAAAAAGAAGGATATCTCGGTGAGCCATTCAGCGACAGAACAAAGCCGGCATGTTTATAGCCCGAGTCGCTCCTGGCACTGACCTTTCACGAAGCTCCTCTTCCCGCTTTAGTATTTTACACTTCAAAGTCAGCCGGCAAATTATTCCAATTAGTCCTGTAGCGCCGTTCAAGCAAGCAGCTGATGAAAGAACTGGCCGTTGTCAATCATGCCGCCTCCAAAAACAATTAAATGCAGGTGTCAGGGAGTCCGTATTTAATCGATGTATTTGCAACTGGTCTGGTTTGTCTTAATTGCACGTAGATGCTGGTGGCTTTGGACTCTACAACGTAGAAATGCAATTAAGATGAACTTAGTCACAGACGTGAGTGAAAAAACTAACGACGTCGTTGCTCAACAGACCAATGAAGAATTTGTGCAAATATTTTCTACCGCTTGTCCCTTTTGTGGTCATTGGGGGAGCGGGAGCGGTCAATTCCAGTGTTGCCACATACCAGAAATAACACATTAATGTAAATGTAACATAGGGGAAGTACCATTGACCAGAGTGTAGAATGTCAGGTTCAAACACTGTGTTAGGGTCGGCATCGACCCCTTTTAGTTTTTAAATGCATAAAATAACCCAGATACATTTATATTTTTGCATTAAGGCTTCTTTTCTTTTTCACTAAATCATAAAATGCTCTGGTTGAAATTATCAATCAATCAATCAATGTTTACTTATATAGCCCTAAATCACTAGTGTCTCAAAGGGCTGCACAAACCACCACGACATCCTCGGTAGGCCCACATAAGGGCAAGGAAAACTCACACCCAGTGGGACGTCGGTGATAATAATGACTATGAGAACCTTGGAGAGGAGGAAAGCAATGGATGTTGAGCGGGTCTAACATGATACTGTGAAAGTTCAACATGATACTGTGAAAGTTCAATCCATAATGGGTCCAACACAGTCGCGAGAGTCCAGTCCAAAGCGGATCCAACACAGCAGCGAGAGTCCCGTTCACAGCGGAGCCAGCAGGAAACCATCCCAAGCGGAGGCGGATCAGCAGCGCAGAGATGTCCCCAGCCGATACACAGGCGAGCAGTACATTTTTGTGAGCAAATTGTCCAAAAGTTTAAGAAAAAACATTTCTCAACGAGCTATTGCAAGGAATTAAGGGATTTCTCCATCTACGGTCTGTAATATCATCAAAAGTTTCAGAGAATCTGGAGAAATCACTGCAAGGCCGAAAACCAACATAGAATGCCTGTGACCTTCGATCCCTCAGGCGGTATTTAATCATAAAGCAACATTAGTGTGTAAAGGATATCACTAAAGAGCTCGGGAACACTTCAGAAAACCACTGTCAGTAACTGCAGTCAGTTTGTCGCTACATCTGTAATTGCAAGTTATGCAGAGTGAAAGCCATTTATCAACAACACCCAGAAACGCGGTCGGCTTCGCTGGGCCCGAGCACATCCAAGAAGGACTGATGCAAAGTGGAAAAGTGATCTGTGATCTGACGAGTCCACATTTCAAAGTGTCTTCGGAAACAGTGGACGTCGTGTCTGACACACTAAAGAGGAAAAGAACCATCAAGGCTGTTTTAGGCACAAAGTTTAAAAGCCAGCATCTGTGATGGTATGGGGGTGTATTAGTGTCCGAGGCATGGGTAACTTACAAATTATGACCTTGATGTTGTAAGGGTCGGTTTCGACCCAGTTCTAAAAATAAGATTATCAAGCAATAATCAGGGCCAAAACTGAACATACTGAAAGCCAGCTTTTCTACCAATCATGTGAGCTTTAGGGGATTCTCATTTTACCTTTTTATCCAGTACAGAAACAAACAAAGAATGCCCAGACATGTGAGGTCGATTCAGTATAAAATTATTAAAATGAAAAAATAGATACAAATAATTTATTTAAGAGATCTGTTCTAATACCCCCCAGGAAGTCAGGTAACGCAACAACCTTTTATGTATTTATACGATTCTCTTGAGGTTCATTTTTACCATTTTTTTAAATTGAAATGGAGGTGTGTATTGACAGAAAAAAAGACCCAATGGCCCACACTAAAACTATTAAAATTAATATTTTCATGGATAAGGAAGCCTAACAAGGTAACCAAGAGATGAGAAACAAATTGGATGATTGATAATTATTTTTAGTGTATTTCACAGCTGATATAAGACATGGGTCAAAACCAACCCACTAACATAAGAGATGGTAACAGAAAGCTAACACAAGAGGAAGGTTAAACAGACAAGAAGCAAGGAATCATGCAGAGACAGATTCCAATTTAGCTCATGAGGAGAACGCATGGTGCTGAACACTTAGTCACATTCTCGCCCTACGCTCCCGCGTCCCTCTTTTTATTCAAAATTCCATAGTCAACATCACCGAGGCCGCCTAGTGGGTCAAAACCGACCCACTAACACAAGAGATGGTAACAGAAAGCTAACACAAGAGGAAGGTTAAACAGACAAGAAGCAAGGAATCATGCAGAGACAGAGTTCAATTTAGCTCATGAGGAGAACGCATGGTGCTGAACACTTAGTCACAGTCTCGCCCTACGCTCCCGCGTCCCTCTTTTTATTCAAAATTCCATAGTCAACATCACCGAGGCCGCCTAGTGGGTCAAAACCGACCCACTAACACAAGAGATGGTAACAGAAAGTTAACACAAGAGGAAGGTTAAACAGACAAGAAGCAAGGAATCATGCAGAGACAGAGTTCAATTTAGCTCATGAGGAGAACGCATGGCGCTGAACACTTAGTCACGGTCTCGCCCTACGCTCCTGCGTCCCTCTTTTTATTCAAAGTTCCATAGTCAACATCACCGAGGCCGCCTAGTGGGTCAAAACCGACCCACTAACACAAGAGATGGTAACAGAAAGCTAACACAAGAGGAAGGTTAAACAGACAAGAAGCAAGGAATCATGCAGAGACAGAGTTCAATTTAGCTCATGAGGAGAACGCATGGCACTGAACACTTAGTCACGGTCTCGCCCTACGCTCCCGCGTCCCTCTTTTTATTCAGAGTTCCATAGTCAACATCACTGAGGCCGCCTCTAAAAGGAGTGGTCACATATATTATGCAAAGCAGGTCCAGGACGCACAGTACGTGACGACTAGGGGCTTTGTGATTTCGCCTTGTCCCCGCTTCGTCTGCGTGTTGTCATCTTATCTCCGTTGAGGTCCTTGAAGTCTCTGCTTCGTCCGCGTGCTGTCATCTTATCTTCGTTGAGGTCCTTGAAGTCCTTGGCTGTTAGCGGGCAAAAGCAAAGATAACATCTGTGGCTGAGACCACCCCTCAGACATGAAGTTTTGTCCTTGCATAGAACTAAATTAAATCAACCAATCAATGAATGTTTAGTTGTATAGCCCAAAATCACGAGTGTCTCGAAGGGCTGCACAAGCCACAACGACAGATCCCACATCAGGGCAAGGAAAAACTCAACCCAATTGGGATTTTCATTTGAATATAAAATGAAAATACCCCCTGCTGTTATTTGGAGTCCAAAAGGGCTCAGTCGTAGGCCGGTGGAAATATGGCCACTTGATGCTAGGATCATAGGGCTCAATCATGATTGCCCCATAGACCAATAGAAAACTGTGGTGCATGTCAGTTAAATAGCTTTTATTACACTCAAATTGTACTCATAGCTGATGGACTTAAACACCTTGTAAAGCGGTTGTCCCCGAACACCGGTCCGGGGACCGGTACCGGTCCGTGAAGCATTTGCTACCGGGCCAGAGAGAAACATTGAATAATTTATAAAAGACTGCATTTTCTCTGACTTAACTTTGGCCTGTCCCACGAGACCAAAGTTGTTTTCATCGTGGGCCACACCGCAGTCATGGCAGCCAATAGAGGGCCGCTTGTAACAGTAAATAATTAATGCCTATGAATTAAATAATTAAAATTGTTTTTATTTGAAAAAAAAATGCTAGCTTAGTTTCCAGACTTTTACTGAAATATATATGTGGTGTTGTTTTATTATTATTATTATAGTGTCCCTGAATCCAGTGAGGGAAAGTTAGGTGGCGTGGACGCGTTGAATGCCGCTGCACCCGGCGAGGCGGGTGACCCGGGAACAGCCACGTTTGTGGCCGACGGGGAGGTGGGTGCTCTTAGCGTGGCCGACGACCAGGGAGCGGCCACATCTGTGGTCGACGAGGAGGTGGGCGCGTCGTCGTCGTGGCAGGCGTAGAAGCAGCGGGCGTCGTCGTCGTGGCAGGTGTGGAGCCGTGACTGGCGGCGAGGCTTGGCGGAGAGGCTTGGCGGAGAGGCTTGGCGTGGAGCTGCGACTGAAGGAGAGGCTTGGCGTTGATCCGCGAATGGCGGCGAGGGTTGGCGTGGAGCCGCGACTGGCAGAGAGGCTCGGCGTGGAGGCGCGACTGGTGGCGAGGCTTGGCGTGGAGCGAGGCTTAGCGTGGAGCCGCGACTGGCGGCACTTGGCGTAGTGGAGCCGCGACCGGCGGCACTTGGCGTCGTGGAGCCGTGACCGGCGGCACTTGGCGTCGTGGAGCCGCGACTGGCGGCACTTGGCGTCGTGGAGCCGCGACCGGCGGCACTTGGCGTCGTGGAGCCGTGACCGGCGGCACTTGGCGTCGTGGAGCCGCGACCGGCGGCACTTGGCGTCGTGGAGCCGCGACCGGCGGCACTTGGCGTCGTGGAGCCACGACCGGCGGCACTTGGCGTCGTGGAGCCGCGACCGGCTGCACTTGCCGTCCTGGAGCGGCGACTGCCGGCACTTGCCGTCCTGGAGCCGCGACTGTCGGCACTTGGCGTCATGGAGACGCGACTGGAGGCACTTTCCGTCGTGGAGCCGCGACTGCCAGCACTTGGCGTCGTGGAGCCGCGACTGCCGGCACTTGGCGTCGTGGAGCCGCGACTGCCGACACTTGGCGTCACGGAGACGCGACTGGAGGCACTTTCCGTCATGGAGCCGCGACTGCCAGCACTTGGCGTCGTGGAGCCGCGACTGCCAGCACTTGGCGTAGTGGAGCCGCGACCGGCGGCACTTGCCGTAGTGGAGCCGTGACCAGCTGCATTTGCCGTCCTGGATCGGCGACTGCCGGCACTTGCCGTCGTGGAGCCGCGACTGCCGGCACTTGGCGTCATGGAGACGCGACTGCCGGCACTTGGCGTCATGGAGACGTGACTGGAGGCACTTTCCGTCGTGGAGCCACGACTGCCAGCACTTGGCGTCGTGGAGCCGCGACTGGTGGCACTTGGCATCGTGGCGCCGCGGCTGGCGACATTCTGTCATGACGGGGTTGTAGCTTACTGCGGGGTCGTTCCCCCAGATACGCAGACAAACTACTCGGGACAAGGCGTGCAGGTAAAAACATGATTTAATCTCAAATTCAAAGTATTACAAAAACAGAAATCCCAAGGCGAAGGCACTTGGAGCTACATTAAAAATAAGAGTAAACTATGGACAAGGCCAAACAAAAACTGGCTAACTGCGGCATGAATAAGCAAAACTTACTTTGACAAGGCATGAAACAAGTCCGCACAATGAATTTTGAATTTTGAAGAGTCGAAATTGAAGATAAAATATGTTTCAAAATTTAACTTTAATTTTTTCCTGTTTTCCCGTTCAATTAAGTGTTTTTTTCATCATTTATTCCCTACAAAAAAAAAAAAAAAATGTACGACGGAATGACGGACAGAAATACCCATTTTTTAAAAATATATATAGATTCATTTATTAACGCTAAATTGAGCAAACTGGCTATTTCTGGCAATGTATTTAAGTGTGTATCAAACTGGTAGCCCTTTACATTAATCCGTACCCAAGAAGTAGCTCTTGGTTGCAAAAAGGTTGGTGACCCCTGCTGTAGTGATTAGCTGTCGAGTGTAGCCGAGGGAGAAACTGGAAATAGTGATGTGCTTGCATGGTGGAAATAAACTCCAACTCAACATCCTCCGTCTGCGCTTCTCAGCTCCGCTGCAGCAGCAGCAGCAGCTTCATGGGGGATTGTAAATAATATATGAAATACTGAAGGAAATTTCAATTTCAATAGCAGCTGATAGAATCGCTGCACTCAAAGAAAAACACACACACTTTCTACCGGCTGTTGCCAGGATTTGGGACAATTTACTTCCATTAAGTTAATATCATTCTATACAGGATTATGAATGGGGTAAATAAATGGAAATTTACATGCTAAAAAAAGCTGCATCATCATTCATTAACAGAAGTAATGAAATAGTTGATTAAAGCACCCAATAGTATCGTAATATCAATCAATTTTCTACCGCTTGTCCCTTTCGGGGGTCTAGCGAGGGGTTGCTGGAGTTTATCTCAGCTGAATTCGGACTGTCATGTCTCGTGATCATGTTTTGTTTTAGTCATGTTCTGTTTGTTTTTTGGCCACTCAGTTCCTGTTTTTTGCACTTCCTGGTTCGTTTTGTCACCCTGACTACCCATTAGTTTTCACCTGTCCTCATGTCTCACACAATATTATTTAAGCCTGTCTGTTTCTGTTGTTCATTCTGGCAACATCACCCTCCATCACCTGCTACGCACCTTGTAATCCATGCCAATGATCCATGTCCCGTTCTCGTTCCGTTTCAAGTAAGTTTTCTCGTTATTTATGCCACAGTGCAAGTTTTTGTTTTATGTTCATAGTTGAGCCTTAGTGCGAGTTTTGTTTTCACAGGCAAGTTTTTGTACCGCGCCTTTTGTTCCTCTTTTTTTTGTGCAGTTATAGTGTTAAAATAAAAGATGTCAAGTTCACTTGCATCTCGGGAAAACAACCACCTCATAGTCCATGTATTGACAGGTACACCCTGGACAAGTCGCCAACACAGATAGACGGACCCACGCAGTCACGGGAAGAACATGCAAAGTCCACACAGAAAGATCCCGAGGCCCGGAATTGAACTCAGGACAACTAAAGACCCTCGTAGGTGCACATGCACTAACCCCTGCACCACCGTGCTGCTCTGTTATGAATGGATACGGGGGGGATTTGAACCTTAATCCAGCGCCTTAAACCGCCTGCAGAAGTTAGTATAGTAATAAATACTACTATATTATTAATGATTATTTTTATTATTTTTATTTTTTTACAAACCCCGTTTCCGTATGAGTTGGGAAATTGTGTTAGATGTAAAAATAAACAGAATACAATGATTTGCAAATCCTTTTCAAGCCATATTCAGTTGAATATGCTACAAAGACAAGATATTTGATGTTCAAACTCATAAACTTTATTTTTTTTTGCAAATAATAATTAACTTTGAATTTCATGGCTGCAACACGTGCCAAAGTAGTTGGGAAAGGGCATGTTCACCACTGTGTTACATCACCTTCTCGTTCAACAACACTCGATAAACGTTTGGGAACTGAGGAAACTAATTGTTGAAGTTTTGAAAGAGAAATTCTTTCCCATTCTTGTTTTATGTAGAGCTTCAGTCGTTCAACAGTCCGGGGTCTCCGCTGTTGTATTTTACGCTTCATAATGCGCAACACATTTTTTCGACAGGTCTTTACTGCAGGCGGGCCAGGAGAGTAGCCGCATTCTTTTTTTACGAAGTCACGCTGTTGTAACACTTGTCTTGCTGAAATAAGCAGGGGCGTCCACGATAACTTTGCTTGGATGACAACATATGTTGCTCCAAAACCTGTATGGACCTTTCAGCATTAATGGTGCCTTCACAGATGTGTAAGTTACCCATGCCTTGGGCACTAATACACCCCCATACCATCACACATGCTGGCTTTTGAACTTTGCGCCTAGAACAATCCGAATGGTTATTTTCCTCTTTGTTCTGGAGGACACCACGTCCTCTATTTCCACATATAATTTGAAATGTAGACTCGTCAGACCACAGAACCCCTTTCCACTTTGCTTCAGTCCATCTTAGGTGAGCTCGGGCCCAGCTGAGCCGGCGGCGTTTCTGGATGTTGTTGATAAATGGGTTTTGCTTTGTATACTAGAGTTTTAACTTGCACTTACAGATGTAGCGACCAACTGTAGTTACTGACAGTGGTTTTATGAAGTGTTCCTTAACTCGTGTGGTGATATCCTTTACACACTGATGTCGTTTTTTTCGAGTTGTCGCAAGAAGGATCACTAGCGCCCTCTACCGCCAGGAGGCGGGAGTCATTTAATGACTCATATTTGACACACGCAGCTACGGTATGTTAATAAAACATTGCTGCTTGCTGTTTTTTTTTAGCATATTCAATAGCTTGGACCTTAAATCCTACTGAATAGCTCTTAATCTTCTTCCCTTTAAGCGATTTCAAATGACTGAAATCATCTTCCTCCATTGGGCTTCACGGTGGAAGAGGGGTTAGTGCGTCTGCCTCACAATACGAAGGTCCTGCAGTCCTGGGTTCAAATCCAGGCTCGGGATCTTTCTGTGTGGAGTTTGCATGTTCTCCCCGTGAATGCGTGGGTTCCCTCCGGGTACTCCGGCTTCCTCCCACCTCCAAAGACATGCACCTGGGGATAGGTTGATTGGCAACACTAAATGGTCCCTAGTGTGTGAATGTTGTCTGTCTATCTGTGTTGGCCCTGCGACGAGGTGGCGACTTGTCCAGGGTGTACCCCGCCTTCCGCCCTAATGTAGCTGAGATAGGCGCCAGCGCCCCCCGCGACCCCAAAAGGGAATAAGCGGCAGAAAATGGATGGTCTTACCTTTACTTATAAATGAAGTCCATGCGCAGCTCCTTCTGATCAAAAGCATCGATAACTTGTTTATAGAAGTCTTCCTTATCTTTCTTCAGTTTTAAAAGTCTCTCTGTCTCGATGGAGATCTTCCTTTATTACCTCCTGCTTCGATTGAAAGTCCAGTTTAGAAAACTGTTTTATTTTAGATATGTAATCCTCCATGTTAAAAGTGCAAGCGAGAGGAAAAAATAAACTTTGCTGCTTTTTTGTCACTTCTTCTGCAGCCGAGTAGTCGCAAGAAGGATCACTAGCGCCCTCTACCACCAGGAGGCGGGAGTCATTTAATGACTCATATTTGACACACGCAGCTACGGTATGTTAATAAAACATAGCTGTTTACTGTTCTTTTTAGCATATTCAATAGCGTGTCATGGTCCACGTCTTGGACCATGTCAAATTCTGGTTTTGTTTCTGTTTTGTTATCACAGCCTGTTTTGTATTTGACATGTTTAGTTCCCGGTTGCACTTCCTGGTTTGTTTTGGTTGCCTAGTTACGCATTTAGTGTCGCCTGTTTCTGGTTTTTGATCATGCACACCTGCCCCTGATGATTTCTGCCCCTATATATGCCTGTCTTTGTTTACCTTTCGTTCTCGGACTATAGTTTGCCTCACGCAACAGATGACGTCTCATTCCCGCATTGTCGTACAGTACTTTTGTTATCCGATTAGCATTCCAGGCTATTTTGTTCATTTCCTTGTCCCTAGTTTAGATACTAGCACTTTCTGTTCTTTCTAGCTCCTGTGCTAAGTTATGTTGGTTTGTCTATGGTGCAAGTGTTTTTGTTATTAGTTTGTTTTTGTAGTCAGAAATAAATCATCATTCCTACCTTTACGCTGTGTTCCATCTCCGCTGCACTACAAGAACGCAAACACACGCCACAATGCCACCCAGACGTCACAGCTTGGACCTTAAATCCTACTGAATAGCTCTTAATCTTCTTCCCTTTATGCGATTTCAAATGATTGAAATCATCTTCCTCCATTTTGAAAATGATGACAGGTGAAGTGTCACTCGTGACGTGACGAGTTTGACCCGGGGGAGATTCTAGGCATATGTTAATTATTTTGCGAAACGAGTTTGACCCGATGGGCTTCACGGTGGAAGAGGGGTTAGTGCGTCTGCCTCACAATACGAAGGTCCTGCAGTCCTGGGTTCAAATCCAGGCTCGGGATCTTTCTGTGTGGAGTTTGCATGTTCTCCCCGTGAATGCGTGGGTTCCCTCCGGGTACTCCGGCTTCCTCCCACTTCCAAAAGACATGCACCTGGGGATAGGTTGATTGGCAACACTAAATTGGCCCTAGTGTGTGAATGCGAGTGTGAATGTTGTCTGTCTATCTGAGATGAGGAGGCGACTTGTCCAGGGTGTACCCCGCCTTCCGCCCGATTGTAGCTGAGATAGGCGCCAGCGCCCCCCGCCACCCCAAAAGGGAATAAGCGGTAGAAAATGGATGGATGGATCTTCCTCCATTTTGAAAATGACGACAGGTGAAGTGTCACTCGTGACGTGACGAGTTTGACCCTGGGGAAATTCTAGGCATATGCTAATTATTTTGCGAAACAAGTTTGACCCGGCAGTAATTCTAGGCAGGCGTATACTATATACCCGGCGGCAATTCAAGGAAATACGGTATATGTACATATATATATATATATATATATATATATAAATGCAATATTCTACCAATCTCCTGTCTGTCTTCAAAATCTAAATGCTAAATGCTTCAATTCCCATCCTTCAGGCAGCTCTAAAAGCTGCGTAGGTGTGACCAGCACTTTAGGCTGCCCTGCTGTCTCACCTCCGTGGAGACGGCAACGTTCTGGCATTTAGGCTTTCGTCGTCGGGGCGGCTCAGGGCCTGTCATGAGACAGCGGGGGGAGCGGGTGGAAAGGCCAGCGATCAAGCAGGTGGGCATGTCGCCATCAATTAGAGAAGATAACTTGAGGAAGGTTGCATTTTTTGGAACGCTTTTCAGCTGTCATGACCGGGACTATGGTGCGGTTTGATTCCCGGCGGTGCAAAGCGACTGGCGTGAACGTAACAACATCTTTTATTATTAACTCAAAAATATTACAAAGAAACCCAGAGGGTAGAAACAAAAGAAGCTCTCAGCGGAGGTACAAACATTGGCTATGAAAACAAAACTATTCCTAAAACGTAAACTATGGGCATAAGACAAAACTTGCCAACTGTGGCATGAATAATGAAAACATACTTGGAACGAAAAAGGAGAGTAGAGGGGTGATGTCGCCAGGCTGACTGCCTGGCAACTACAGGCTTAAATAGTCTTGTGATTATTGAGAGGTGCGTGAGTCCAAACAAATGAGCCAGGTGAAACTAATGGTTGTCATGGAAACTAAAACAAACCAGGGCGCGCAAAAGCAGGAACTAATGCAGTCAAAAACCAAACCGAACATAACCCAGGATGTACCGCTCGCCTGTGTATCGGTTGGGGACATCTCTACGCTGCTGATCCGCCTCCGCTTGAGATGGTTTCCTGTGGACGGGACTCTCGCTGCTGTCTTGGATCCGCTTTGAACTGAACTCTGGCGGCTGTGTTGGAGCCACTATGGATTGAACTTTCACAGTATCATGTTAGACCCGCTCGACATCCATTGCTTTCGGTCCCCCAGAGGGGGGTGGCCCACATCTGAGGTCCTCTCCAAGGTTTCTAAGAGTCAGCATTGTCACTAGCATCCCACTGGGTGTGAGTTTTCCTTGACCTTTTGTGGGTTCTTCCGAGGATGTCGTAGTCGTAATGGTTTGTGCAGTCCTTTGAGACATTTGTGACTTGGGGCTATATAAATAAACATTGATTGATTGATTGATGAACAAGGGTGTGTAGAGGGTGATGTCGCCAAGCTGACTGCCTGGCAACTACAGGCTTAAATAGTCCTGCGAGTCTTGACAGGTGCGTGAGTCCAAACAGATGAGTCAGGTGACACTAATAGTTGTCATGGAAACTAAAACAAACCAGGGTGCGCAAAAGGAGGAACTAATGGAGTCAAAAACAAAACCGAACATAACCCAGGATGGACCGCTCGGCTGTGTATCGGTTGGGGACATCTCTACGCTGCTGGTCCGCCTCCGCTTGAGATGGTTTCCTGTGGACGGGACTCTCGCTGCTGTCTTGGATCCGCTTTGAACTGAACTCTCGCGGCTGTGTTGGAGCCACTATGGATTGGACTTTCACAGTATCATGTTAGACCCGCTCGACATCCATTGCTTTCGGTCCCCTAGAGGGGGGGGGGGGTTGCCCACATCTGAGGTCCTCTCCAAGGTTTCTAAGAGTCAGCATTGTCACTGGTGTCCCACTGGGTGTGCGTTTTCCTTGCCCTTTTGTGGGTCCTTTGAGACATTTGTGACTTAGGGCTATATAAATAAACATTGATTGATTGATTGATGAACAAGGGTGTGTAGGGGGTGATGTCGCCAGGCTGACTGCCTGGCAACTACAGGCTTAAATAGTCCTGCGATTAATGAGAGGTGCGTGAGTCCAAACAGATGAGCCAGGTGAAACTAATGGTTGTCATGGAAACTAAAACAAACCAGGGTGCGCAAAAGCAGGAACTAATGGAGTCAAAAACAAAACCGAACATAACCCAGGATGGACCGCTCGCCTGTGTATCGGTTGGGGACATCTCTACGCTGCTGGTCCGCCTCCGCTTGAGATGGTTTCCTGTGGACGGGACTCTCGCTGCTGTCTTGGATCCGCTTTGAACTGAACTCTCGCGGCTGTGTTGGAGCCACTATGGATTGAACTTTCACAGTATCATGTTAGACCCGCTCGACATCCATTGCTTTCGGTCCCTTAGAGGGTTGGGGGGGTTGCCCACATCTGAGGTCCTCTCCAAGGTTTCTAAGAGTCAGCATTTTCACTGGCGTCCCACTGGGTGTGAGTTTTCCTTGACCTTTTGTGGGTTCTTCCAAGGATGTCGTAGTCGTAATGGTTTGTACAGTCCTTTGAGACATTTGAGACTTAGGGCTATATAAATAAACATTGATTGATTGATTGATGAACAAGGGTGTGTAGAGGGTGATGTCGCCAAGCTGACTGCCTGGCAACTACAGGCTTAAAGAGTCCTGTGATTATTGAGAGGTGTGTGAGTCCAAACAGATGAGCCAGGTGAAACTAATGGTTGTCATGGAAACTAAAACAAACCAGGGTGCGCAAAAGGAGGAACTAATGCAGTCAAAAACAAAACCGAACATAACCCAGGATGGACCGCTCGGCTGTGTATCGGTTGGGGACATCTCTACGCTGCTGATCCGCCTCCGCTTGAGATGGTTTCCTGTGGACGGGACTCTCGCTGCTGTCTTGGATCCGCTTTGAACTGAACTCTCGCGGCTGTGTTGGAGCCACTATGGATTGGACTTTCACAGTATCATGTTAGACCCGCTCGACATCCATTGCTTTCGGTCCCCTAGAAGGGGGGGGGGGGGGGGGGGGGGGTTGCTCGCATCTGAGGTCCTCTCCAAGGTTTCTAAGAGTCCCACTGGGTGTGAGTTTTCCTTGACCTTTTGTGGGTTCTTCCGAGGATGTCGTAGTCGTAATGGTTTGTGCAGTCCTTTGAGACATTTGTGACTTAGGGCTATATAAATAAACATTGATTGATTGATTGATGAACAAGGGTGTGTAGGGGGTGATGTCGCCAGGCTGACTGCCTGGCAACTACAGGCTTAAATAGTCCTGCGATTAATGAGAGGTGCGTGAGTCCAAACAGATGAGCCAGGTGAAACTAATGGTTGTCATGGAAAGTAAAACAAACCAGGGTGCGCAAAAGCAGGAACTAATGGAGTCAAAAACAAAACCGAACATAACCCAGGATGGACCGCTCGGCTGTGTATCGGTTGGGGACATCTCTACGCTGCTGGTCCGCCTCCGCTTGAGATGGTTTCCTGTGGACGGGACTCTTGCTGCTGTCTTGGATCCGCTTTGAACTGAACTCTCGCGGCTGTGTTGGAGCCACTATGGATTGAACTTTCACAGTATCATGTTAGACCCGCTCGACATCCATTGCTTTCGGTCCCTTAGAGGGTTGGGGGGGTTGCCCACATCTGAGGTCCTCTCCACGGTTTCTAAGAGTCAGCATTGTCACTGGTGTCCCACTGGGTGTGAGTTTTCCTTGACCTTTTGTGGGTTCTTCCAAGGATGTCGTAGTCGTAATGGTTTGTACAGTCCTTTGAGACATTTGTGACTTAGGACTATATAAATAAACATTGATTGATTGATTGATGAACAAGGGTGTGTAGGGGGTGATGTCGCCAAGCTGACTGCCTGGCAACTGCAGGCTTAAATAGTCCTGCGATTATTGAGAGGTGCGTGAGTCCAAACAGATGAGCCAGGTGAAACTAATGGTTGTCATGGAAACTAAAACAAACCAGGGTGCGCAAAAGCAGGAACTAATGGAGTCAAAAACAAAACATAACTAAACAGAACATGATCACAAAGGCATGACATTAACTTGTAAATAAAGGCAGTCTGCTTACAACGAAGCCAATGGGAGGTCCTCTATTTTGCCCATAAAACGCAATAAATAACCCACCAACAATACTCCGCTTACTTTTTATGACAAGAACATTAATGAAGTATTTCTGACAAAAAAAACAGACAAACTGTTTGAAGCTGTCATCATCGGCGGTCACTCCAACGAGTATGACGATCCTCCTGGTAGGGGTGTATCTCTTTATGGAGGACGACTGTGCGTGAATTAGTGGGGAGACAGACAGTCGCCACACGGTCCAAAACGACTGGGGACCCTTTTCTGCTGCAGCCTTCTTCCGCCATCCAGCCGTTGTGGTAGTTCTTAAATCTACCGTCTTCCGCCTGCTCCGCCATTGAGGCGTTCACCGTATCCCAGGCTAGGGGGCAGTCAGGTACTAGGCCTTTGCCAAGGGCTAGTAAAAACATTACTTAAATCGTATTTTTTCTTTGCATTATAGTATCGCGAGTGTAGTTTTGAGCATTGTCCTGATACTGAACACCTCCCTAATATGAACAGTGTATTGTTTTCAGAAACTAAAAAAAGCCACGTGTGGAGAGTTGCAGCCGGCGAACGAGCAGCGGGGCAGAGCATGCTAGAGCCCGGCCCAAGATGGCGGCGAGGAGGCGGAGAATGCGGCCGAGCGGAGAGGCGGGGCGATTGAGTTCAGGTGCGTGGATCGTACACCGACAGACAATCAATAAATCTCCTCTGGCTGTATAAAAGGGCAGCAGCGGAGGAGGGTGAGGCTGGAGGAGGTGGAGAGTCCGCAGCAGTGGCTGGAGAGCAGAAGCGACAGGAAGCAAGACACGAGAGACGCAGAAGCTGCTGAGTAAAGCGTGGACCGGAGAGCGAGAGACGAGGAGCGAGACACGGAGAGCAAGCAACGGGAGCAGCGACGGCGCAAAATACATCCTTTATTGCAAAATAAACCTGCTGATCCAGAATGTCCTTCCTGGGTGGTCCATTGAACCCGCACAGCGGCTTAAGTCTGTCACACCATGTTACAAGACTAAGAAAAACTGCTGCTTAAAATATACTATATTGCCAAAAGTATTTGGCCACCCATCCAAATGATGAGAATCAGGTGTCCTGATCACTTGGCCTGGCCACAGGTGTATAACATCAAGCACTTAGGCATGGAGACTGTTTGGACAAACATTTGTGAAAGAATGGGCCAGTTTCAGTGATTTCCAGCGTGGAACTGTCATAGGATGCCACCATTTGAGCCTTTTCCTGCTCCTAAATATTTCAAAGTCGGCTTCATTATAAGAAAATGCAAGAGTTTGGGAACAACAGCAACTCAGCCACAAAGTGGTAGGCCAGGTAAACTGACAGAGAGGGGTCAGCGGATAGTACAAAGACTTTCTGCACAGTCAGTTGCTACAGAGCTCCAAACTTCATGTGACCTTCCAATTAGCCCACGTACAGCACGCAGAGAGCTTCATGGAATGGGTTTCCATGGCCGGGCAGCTGCATCTAAGCCATACATCACCAAGTCCAATGCAAAGCGTGGGATACAGTGGTGTAAAGCATGATGCCACTGGACTCTAGAGCACTGGAGACACGTTTTTTGGAGTGATGAATCATGCTTTTCCATCTGGCAATCTGATGGATGAGTCTGGGTTTGGAGGTTGCCAGGAGAACGCTACATTTCGGACTGCATTGTGCCGAGTGTTGGATTTGGTGAAGAAGTAATTTTGGTGTGGGGTTGTTTTCCAGGAGTTGGGCTTGACCCCTTAGTTCCGGTGAAAGGTACTTTGAACGCTCCAGGATAATAACACATTTTGAACAATTCCATGCTCTCAACCTTGTGGGAACAGTTTGGAGAGGGCCCCCCTTCCTCTTCCATCATGACTGTGCACCAGTAGACACAGCAAGGTCCTTAAAGACATGGATGACCGAGTCTGGTGTGGATGAACTTGACTGGCCTGCACAGAGTCCTGACCTGATCCCGACAGAACACCTTTGGGACAAATTAGAACGGAGACCGAGAGCCAGGCCTTCTCACTTTTGGAAGAATGGTGGAACATTCCTATAAACACATTCCGCCACCTTGTGGACAGCCTTCCCAGGGGGAGTTAAAGCTATAATAGCTGCAAAAGGTGGACACACACCATATTGCACCCTATGGGTTAGGAATGGAATGGCATTTCAAGTTCATATGTGAGTTAAGGCAATACTTTTGGCAACAAAGTGTTTTTACGATACTATTTTAAGGTAAAACTGCCACATTGTTGTTGTTTCAAATGTACAGATGTTTACATAACTGTGTCTGCGGTCCCAACCCACACAGGAAGCGAAGAAACTTTTGCTGCAAAGTGTCCATTGTCCACGCGGAGCCAGAGTGGGTTTTGAGCGGTCCACTCTGACCGTGGTAACTACAGAGTGGAAACTCCACAATGCACCACAGCTTGACCACACACACACACACACACACACACACACACACACACCCACACGTCTGAATTCCAACTGTTTCGAGTCTCGTCAACACAGGGCAGACACGCATGGCACCGAGCGGGCCTCCCACGCCAGCCACAATGCTGACGGCTGTCTTTCAGCACGATGTTGTGTGCATGAATCGCAACATTGTGTTGTTTTCTTCTGCATGGTCGAGACTACTCATTTGTTCACGTAGCTGGTAATGAGGCGCCCCCTATGGGTCATGGTCATGCAGGCATGCATAGGATTGGGTACCATTCACATTTGGATCAAAACAATACCAATTTCTGGTACCTGGGAATTGATACTGGTTCTCAACGGTACCAGTTTTTGGTACTTTGGTATGTGTAGAAACGTGCTAATTGTTCACAAAAACAACTTGATTTTTTACATTTAAAATTGCCATTGTGGGCCGACGGGCACGCTGCAGCCCTGACCAAGATGGCGGCGAGGAGGAGGCCGCAATCTAAATCAGGTGCGTGGCTCACGCACCGGCACACAATTAACTCATCTCCTCACGCTGTACAAAAGGCGAGAAGGAGGAGAGCTGGCAGAAGGGGTTGGAGAGACTGCAGCAGAGATCGAGGAGTGGAAGCCAAAGAGCGCACGACGACGAGGCGGGCAACTGAAGGAGAGCGAGGAGCGAGCAGGAGGGAAGGATCTGAAAAGCGACCAGACCGAAAGACAATCTTTATTTGAGGAATAAAAGAGTCAAACCTGCTTAAGAGAGATGTCCTTCCTGGGTGGTCCATGCAACCCACACGACGACGACTTAAGTCTGTCACAGTCATGTTTTATTTTTTTGCGTAAATTTGCCACAGACATTATATTGCCAAAAGTATTTGGCCACCTGCCTTGACTCACATATGAACTTGAAGTGCCATCCCATTCCTAACCCATAGGGTTAAATATGATTTAGGTCCCCACCTTTTGCAGCTATTATAGCTTCAACTCTCCTGAGAAGGCTGTCCACAAGGTTGCGGAGCGTGTATATAGAATTTTTTCCACCATTCTTCCAAAAGAGCATTGGTAAGGTCACACACTGACTTTAGCCTGGCTCTCAGTTTCTCTTCTAATTCATCCCAAAGGTGTTCTATTGGGTTCAGGTCAGGACTCTGTGCAGGTCAGTCAAGTTCATCCACACCAGACTGTCATCTATGTCTTTATGGACTTTGCCATGGAAACCCATTTCATGGCCAAGTTTGAAAAAAAACTAATTCGTAAGGACAAACACTGATTTATGCCTGGCTTTCAGCCTCCATTCTAATTCATTCCAAAGGTGTTCTAACAGGTTTAGGTCAGGACTCTGTGCAGGTCAGTCAAGTTTATCCACTTGATAGGAATTTTCCACCATTCTTCCAAAAGCGCGTTGGTAAGGTCAAACACTGATGTTGGTGGAGAAGGCCTGGCTCTCAGTCTCCTTTCTAATTCATCCCAAAGGTGTTCTAATGGGTTCAGGTCAGGACTCTGTGCAGGCCAGTCAAGTTTATCCACTTTATAGGAATTTTCCACCATTCTTCCAAAGGCGCATTGGTAAGTTCAAACACTGATGTTGGTGGAGAAGGCCTGGTTCTCAGTCTCCTTTCTATTTCGTCCCAAAGATGTTCTATCGGGTTCAGGTCAAGACTCTGTGCAGGCCAGTCAAGTTCATCCACACCATACTCTGTCATCTAAGTCTTTATGGACTTTGCCATGGAAACCCATTTCATGGCCAAGTTTGAAAAAAAACAAATTGGTAAGGACAAACACTGATGTATGCCTGGCTCTCAGTCTCCATTTTAATTCATTCCAAAGGTGTTCTAACAGGTTTAGGTCAGGACTCTGTGCAGGCCAGTCAGGTTTATCCACTTGATAGGAATTTTCCACCATTCTTCCAAAAGCGCGTTGGTAAGGTCAAACACTGATGTTGGTGGAGAAGGCCTGGCTCTCAGACTCCTTTCTAATTCATACCAAAGGTGTTCTAATGGGTTCAGGTCAGGACTCTGTGCAGGCCAGTCAAGTTTATCCACTTGATAGGAATTTTCCACCATTCTTCCAAAATCGCATTGGTAAGGTCAAACACTGATGTTGGTGGAGAAGGCCTGGCTCTCAGTCTCCTTTCTAATTCATCCCAAAGGTGTTCTAATGGGTTCAGGTCAGGACTCTGTGCAGGCCAGTCAAGTTTATCCACTTGATAGGAATTTTCCACCATTCTTCCAAAATCGCATTGGTAAGGTCAAACACTGATGTTGGTGGAGAAGGCCTGGCTCTCAGTCTCCTTTCTAATTCATCCCAAAGGTGTTCTAATGGGTTCAGGTCAGGACTCTGTGCAGGCCAGTCAAGTTTATCCACTTTATAGGAATTTTCCACCATTCTTCCAAAGGCGCATTGGTAAGTTCAAACACTGATGTTGGTGGAGAAGGCCTGGTTCTCAGTCTCCACTCTAATTCGTCCCAAAGATGTTCTATCGGGTTCAAGTCAAGACTCTGTGCAGGCCAGTCAAGTTCATACACACCAGACTCTGTCATCTAAGTCTTTATGGACTTTGCCATGGAAACCCATTTCATGGCCAAGTTTGAAAAAAACGCACTGGTAAGGACAAACACTGATGTTGGTCGAGTATTCCTCGCTCTCAGTCTCCGTTCTAATTCATCCCAAAGGTGTTCTAACGGGTTCAGGCCAGGACTCTGTGCAGGCCAGTCAAGTTTATCCACTTGATAGGAATGTTCCACCATTCTTCCAAAAGCGCATTGGTAAGTTCAAACACTAATGTGAATTATGTGAAGTGAATTATATTTATATATCACTTTTCTCTAGTGACTCAAAGCACTTTACATAGTGAAACCCAATATCTAAGTTACATTTAAACCAGTGTGGGTGGCACTGGGAGCAGGTGGGTAATGTGCCTTGCCCAAGGACACAACGGCAGTGACTAGAATGGCGGAAGCGGGAATCGAACCTGCAACCCTCAAGTTGCTGGCACGGCCACTCTACCAACCGAGCTATGCCGCCTGATGTTGGTGGAGAAGGCCTGGCTCTCACTCTCCTTTCTAATTCATCTCAAATGTGTTCTATCAGGTTCAGGTCAGGACTCTGTGCAGTCCAGTCAAGTTCATCCACACCAGACAGTCATCCATGTCTTTATGGACCTTGCTTTGTGCACTGGTACACAGTCATGTTGGAAGAAGAAAGGGCACGCTCCAAACTGTTCCGACGAGGTTGGGTGCATGAAATTGGCCAAAATGTTTTGGTATCTTGGATCATTCAAAAGTTCCCTTTAACTGGAACTAAGGGGCCAAGCCCAACTCCTGGAAAACAACCCCACACCATAATTCCTCCACCAATTTTTTTCACTTGGCACAATGCAGTTCAAAATGCAGTGTTCTCCTGGCAACCTCCAAACCCAGACTGATCCATCAGATTACCAGATGAAAAAGTGGTATTCATCACTCCAGAGTCCAGTAGCGAAGTGCTTTAAGTGCTGCATCCGACACTTTGCATTGGACTTGGTGATGTATGGCTTAGAGGCAGCAGCCCGGCCATGGAAACCCATTCCATGAAGCTCTCTGCGTACTGTACGTGGGCTAACTGGAAGGTCACATGAAGTTTGGAGCTCTGTAGCAACCGCAGAAAGTCGGCGACCTCTTTGCACGATGCGCTTCAGCTTTTACGTGGCCTACCACTCGGTGGCTGAGTTGCTGTTGTTCCCAAACTCTTAACTTTTCTTGTAATAAAGCCGACAGTTCACTATGGATTAATTAGGAACGAGTAAATTTCACGACTGGATTTCTTGCACAGGTGGCATCCTATGGCAGCTCCACGCTGGAAATCACTGAAAGCGGCCCATTCTTTCACAAATGTTTGTAGAAACAGTCTCCATGCCTAAGTGCTTGATGTTATACACCTGTGGCCGGGCCAAGTGATTAGGACACCTGATTCTCATCATTTGGATGGGTGGCCAAATACTTTTGGCAATATAGTATATTTTAAGCAGCAGTTTTTCTTAGTCTTGTAACATGGTGTGACAGACTTAAGCCGCTGTGCGGGTTCAATGGACCACCCAGGAAGGACATTCTGGATCAGCAGGTTTATTTTGCAATAAAGGATGTATTTTGCGCCGTCGCTGCTCCCGTTGCTTGCTCTCCGTGTCTCGCTCCTCGTCTCTCGCTCTCCGGTCCGCGCTTTACTCAGCAGCGTCTGCGTCTCTTGTGTCTTGCTTCCTGTCGGGCCAAGTGATTAGGACACCTGATTCTCATCATTTGGATGGGTGGCCAAATACTTTTGGCAATATAGTGTAGGTACTAAGTCCCAAGTCACAAAGTCGTGACTCATTCGTCGTCAATCGGATGATTTCTCGGAGACTGAGCATTTTGGTTTTCTGCTCAGTCGGCTGCGGGATTTCGCATTTTCACACAAGCAAGAACATGGCTTTAATGGTCGTGCAATCAAGTGTTTCAAGCTCCGTGACCTTTTACCATCGAACGTCATCCAGTAGTTTTTTAAGACCTTCGGCCTGATCTATGAAAGGTTTTTCGTGTATTTAAACATGTGCAAACTCGATAGCCTTAATCCAGGAGTTGGCAACCCACAACGTTGAAAGTGCCAAATTAGACCAAAAATACAAACGAGCAAATCTGTTTGGAGCCACAAATAATGAAAAGTCTTATATAAGTGTTATAATGGAGGCAACACATGATGAAAGTGTCTATATTAGGTATGTTAGTCTACTATTAAAATGACTTAAAAAGTCTTATATAAGTGTTATAATGAAGGCAACACATGATGAAAGTGTCTATATTAGCTATATTAGTCTACTATTAAAATGACTTAAAAAGTCTTAGATAAGTGTTATAATGAAGGCAACACATGATGAAAGTGTCTATATTAGGTATGATAGCCTACTATTAAAATGACTTTAAAAGTCTTATATAAGTGTTATAATGAAGGCAACACATGATGTAAGTGTCTATATTAGCCTACTATCAAAAATGACTTTAAAATTCTTATATATGTGTTATAATTAAGTCAACACATGATGTAAGTGTCTATATTAGCCTACTATCAAAATGACTTCAAAAGTCTTATATAAGTGTTATAATTAAGTCAACACATGATGTAAGTGTCTATATTAGCTAAAATAGCCTACTATCAAAAAAGACTTTAACAGTCTTATATAATTGTTATAGTGATAACAACACATGATGTAAGTGTCTATATTAGCCTACTATCAAATTGACTTTAAAAGTCTTATATAAGTGTTATAATGAAGTCAAGACATGATGTAGGTGTCTATATTAGGTATAAAAGCCTACTATCAAAAATGACTTCAAAAGTCTTATATAAGTGTTATAATTAAGTCAACACATGATGTAAGTGTCTATATTAGCCTACTATCAAATGACTTCAAAAATCTTTTATAAGTGTTATAATTAAGTCAACACATGATGTAAGTGTCTATATTAGCCTACTATCAAAATGACTTTAAAAGTCTTATATAAGTGTATAATGAAGGCAAGACATGATGTAAGTGTCTATATTAGGTATAAAAGCCTACTATCAAAAATGACTTCAAAAGTCTTATATAAGTGTAATAATGAAAACAACGCATGATGTAAGCGTCTATTAGCTATAATAGCCTGCTATCAAAAATGACTTTAAAATTCTTGTATAAGTGTTATAATGAAAGCAACACATGATGTAAGTGTTTATATTAGCCTACTATCAAAATTACTTTAAAAGTCTTATATAAGTGTTATAATTAAGTCAACACATGATGTAAGTGTCTATATTAGCTATATTAGCCTACTATCAAAATGACTTCAAAAGTATTTTATAAGTGTTATAATTAAGTCAACACATGATGTAAGTGTCTATATTAGCTATATTAGCCTACTATCAAAATGACTTCAAAACTCTTTTATAAGTGTTATAATTAAGTCAACACATGATGTAAGTGTCTATATTAGCCTACTATCAAAATTACTTTAAAAGTCTTATATAAGTCTTATAATGAAGACAACACATCATGTAAGTGTCTATATTAGCTAAAATAGCCTACTATCAAAAATGACTTTAACAGTCTTATATAAGTGTTATAGTGATAACAACACATGATGTAAGTGTCTATATTAGCCTACTATCAAATTGACTTTAAACGTCTTATATAAGTGTTATAATGAAGTCAAGACATGATGTAAGTGTCTATATTAGGTATAAAAGCCTACTATCAAAAATGACTTCAAAAGTCTTATATAAGTGTTATAATTAAGTCAACACATGATGTAAGTGTTTATATTAGCCTACTATCAAAATTACTTTAAAAGTCTTATATAAGTGTTATAATGAAGGCAAGACATGATGTAAGTGTCTATATTAGGTATAAAAGCCTACTATCAAAAATGACTTCAAAAGTCTTATATAAGTGTAATAATGAAAACAACGCATGATGTAAGTGTCTATATTAGCCTACTATCAAAATTACTTTAAAAGTCTTATATAAGTGTTATAATTAAGTCAACACATGATGTAAGTGTCTATATTAGCCTACTATCAAAATGACTTCAAAAGTCTTATATAAGTGTTATAATTAAGTCAACACATGATGTAAGTGTCTATATTAGCCTACTATCAAAATGACTTTAAAAGTCTTATATAAGTGTTATAATGAAGACAACACATGATGTAAGTGTCTATAATAGCCTACTATCAAAAATGACTTTAACAGTCTTATATAATTGTTATAGTGATAACAACACATGATGTAAGTGTCTATATTAGCCTACTATCAAATTGACTTTAACAGTCTTATATAAGTGTTATAATGAAGTCAAGACATGATGTAAGTGTCTATATTAGGTATAAAAGCCTACTATCAAAAATGACTTCAAAAGTCTTATATAAGTGTTATAATTAAGTCAACACATGATGTAAGTGTCTATATTAGCCTACTATCAAAATGGCTTTAAAAGTCTTATATAAGTGTTATAATGAAGACAACACATGATGTAAGTGTCTATATTAGCCTACTATCAAAATGACTTTAAAAGTCTTATATTAGTCTTATAATGAAAACAACACATGATGTAAGTGTCTATATTAGCTAAAATAGCCTACTATCAAAAAAGACTTTAACAGTCTTATATAATTGTTATAGTGAACACAACACATGATGTAAGTGTCTATATTAGCCTACTATCAAATTGACTTTAAAAGTCTTATATAAGTGTTATAATGAAGTCAAGACATGATGTAAGTGTTTATATTAGGTATAAAAGCCTACTATCAAAAATGACTTCAAAAGTCTTATATAAGTGTAATAATGAAAACAACGCATGATGTAAGTGTCTATATTAGCCTACTATCAAAATTACTTTAAAAGTCTTATATAAGTGTTATAATTAAGTCAACACATGATGTAAGTGTCTATATTAGCCTACTATCAAAATGACTTCAAAAGTCTTATATAAGTGTTATAATTAAGTCAACACATGATGTAAGTGTCTATATTAGCCTACTATCAAAATGACTTTAAAAGTCTTATATAAGTGTTATAATGAAGACAACACATGATGTAAGTGTCTATAATAGCCTACTATCAAAAATGACTTTAACAGTCTTATATAATTGTTATAGTGATAACAACACATGATGTAAGTGTCTATATTAGCCTACTATCAAATTGACTTTAACAGTCTTATATAAGTGTTATAATGAAGTCAAGACATGATGTAAGTGTCTATATTAGGTATAAAAGCCTACTATCAAAAATGACTTCAAAAGTCTTATATAAGTGTTATAATTAAGTCAACACATGATGTAAGTGTCTATATTAGCCTACTATCAAAATGGCTTTAAAAGTCTTATATAAGTGTTATAATGAAGACAACACATGATGTAAGTGTCTATATTAGCCTACTATCAAAATGACTTTAAAAGTCTTATATAAGTCTTATAATGAAAACAACACATGATGTAAGTGTCTATATTAGCTAAAATAGCCTACTATCAAAAAAGACTTTAACAGTCTTATATAATTGTTATAGTGAACACAACACATGATGTAAGTGTCTATATTAGCCTACTATCAAATTGACTTTAAAAGTCTTATATAAGTGTTATAATGAAGTCAAGACATGATGTAAGTGTTTATATTAGGTATAAAAGCCTACTATCAAAAATGACTTCAAAAGTCTTATATAAGTGTAATAATGAAAACAACACCCACCTGCTCCCAGTGCCACCCACACTGCTTTAAATGTAACTTAGATATTGGGTTTCACTATGTAAAGTGCTTTGAGTCACTAGAGAAAAGCGCTATATAAAATATAATTCACTTCACTTCACAACTTTATTATAAGGAAAGTGAGGATTTTGGGAACAACAGCAACTCTGCCAGCAACTTGAGGGTTGCAGGTTCGATTCCCGCTTCTGCCAACCTAGTCACTGCCGTTGTGTCCTTGGGCAAGACACTTTACCCACCTGCTCCCAGTGCCACCCACACTGCTTTAAATGTCACTTAGATATTGGGTTTCACTATGTAAAGCGCTTTGAGTCACTAGAGAAAAGCGCTATACAAAATATAATTCACTTCACAACTTTATTATAAGGAAAGTGGAGATTTTGGGAACAACAGCAACTCTGCCAGCAACTTGAGGGTTGCAGGTTCAATTCCCCGCTTCCGCCATCCTAGTCACTGCCGTTGTGTCCTTGGGCAAGACACTTTATCCACCTGCTCCCAGTGCCACCCACACTGCTTTAAATGGAACTTAGATATTGGGTTTCACTATGTAAAGCGCTTTGAGTCACTAGAGAAAAGAGCTATATAAAATATAATTCACTTCACAACTTTATTGTAAGGAAAGTGGAGATTTTGGGAACAACAGCAAGTCTGCCAGCAACTTGAGGGTTGCAGGTTCAATTCCCGCTTCCGCCAACCTAGTCACTGCCGTTGTGTCCTTGGGCAAGACACTTTACCCACCTGCTCCCAGTGCCACCCACACTGCTTTAAATGTCACTTAGATACTGGGTTTCACTAGTCTTATGTAAGTGTTATAATTAAGTCAACACATGATGTAAGTGTTTATATTAGCCTACTATCAAAATTACTTTAAAAGTCTTGTATAAGTGTTATAATGAAGACAACACATGATGTAAGTGTCTATATTAGCTATAATAGCCAACTACCAAAAATGACTTTAACAGTCTTATATAAGTGTTATAGTGAAAACAACACATGATGTAAGTGTCTATATTAGCCTACTATCAAAATGACTTTAAAAGTCGTATATAAGTGTTATAATTAAGTCAACACATGATGTAAGTGTCCATATTAGCCTACTATCAAAATGACTTCAAAAGTCTTATATAAGTGTTATAATTAAGTCAACACATGATGTAAGTGTCTATATTAGCCTACTATCAAAATGACTTTAAAAGTCTTATATAAGTGTTATAATTAAGTCAACACATGATGTAAGTGTCCATATTAGCCTACTATCAAAATGACTTCAAAAGTCTTATATAAGTGTTATAGTGAAAGCAACACATGATGTAAGTGTCTATATTAGCCTACTATCAAAATGACTTTAAAAGTCCTATATAAGTGTTATAATTAAGTCAGCACATGATGTAAGTGTCTATATTAGCCTACCATCAAAATGACTTCAAAAGTCTTATATAAGTGTTGTAATGAAGTCAACACATGATGTAAGTGTCTATATTAGCCTACTATCAAAATGACTTTAAAAGTCTTATATAAGTGTTATAATGAAGACAACACATGATGTAAGTGTCTATATTAGCCTACTATCAAAATGACTTTAAAAGTCTTATATAAGTGTTATAATTAAGTCAACACATGATGTAAGTGTCTATATTAGCTTACTATCAAAATGACTTCAAAAGTCTTATATAAGTGTTATAATGAAGGCAACACATGATGTAAGTGTTTATATTAGCTAAAATAGCCTACTATCAAAAATGACTTTAACAGTCTTATATAATTGTTATAGTGATAACAACACATGATGTAAGTGTCTATATTAGCTTACTATCAAAATGACTTCAAAAGTCTTATATAAGTGTTATAATTAAGTCAACACATGATGTTAGTGTCTATATTAGCGTACTATCAAAATGACTTCAAAAGTCTTATATAAGTGTTATAATGAAGGCAACACATGATGTAAGTGTTTATATTAGCTAAAATAGCCTACTATCAAAAATGACTTAAACAGTCTTATATAATTGTTATAGTGATAACAACACATGATGTAAGTGTCTATATTAGCTTACTATCAAAATGACTTCAAAAGTCTTATATAAGTGTTATAATTAAGTCAACACATGATGTAAGTGTCTATATTAGCCTACTATCAAAATGACTTTAAAAGTCTTATATAAGTGTTATAATTAAGTCAACACATGATGTAAGTGTCTATATTAGCCTACTATCAAAATGACTTTAAAAGTCTTATATAAGTGTTATAATTAAGTCAACACATGATGTAAGTGTCTATATTAGCCTACTATCAAAATGACTTTAAAAGTCTTATATAAGTGTTATAATGAAGACAACACATGATGAAAGTGTCTATATTAGCTATAATAGCCAACTACCAAAAATGACTTTAAAAGTCTTATATAAGTGTTATAATTAAGTCAACACATGATGTAAGTGTCTATATTAGCCTACTATCAAAATGACTTTAAAAGTCTTATATAAGTGTTATAATGAAGACAACACATGATGAAAGTGTCTATATTAGCTATAATAGCCAACTATCAAAAATGACTTTAACAGTCTTATATAAGTGTTATAGTGAAAACAACACATGATGTAAGTGTCTATATTGATGGTCCAAAGACAGCCTGTTAACACTTGCTATGTGAGGAAGTGGTCCCCTGAATTGGAAGATGCCCTCAGAGACTGCTACAACACCACAGACCGGGACGTGCTGCTTCCACAGGGTGAGGACATTGATGGGCTGACTCACTGTCTCACAGATTACCTCAACTTCTGCGTGGACGTGATCTGCCCTGCTAAGACTGTTGGGTGCTACCCTAATAACAAACCCTGGGTAACACAAGAAGTTAAAGCTGTCCTCAACAAAAAGAAAGCTGCCTTCAGGAGTGGAGACAGGGAGGCAATGAGAGCAGCACAGCGGGAGGCTAAGGACAGCTACAGGAAGAAGCTGGAGCAGAACAACATGAGGGAGGTCTGGGAAGGTGTGAAAACCATCACAGGCCACAAGACAAAGACAAGAGCTGTTGTGGGGACAATAGAGAGGGCCAATGAGATGAATAACTTCTTTAACCGGTTTAACCAGCCCGTGTCCTCTCCGTCCCCCACTCCCCATCACAGCCACACCCTTTTCTGCTCCCCTCAATGCACCCCCCCCCCTCCCCCCCAGCCATGGCAGCACCCCCCTACACCACCTATACGCAGACATTAGTCATCTCTCCGGACCAGGTCAGAGGTCAACTGAGGAAGCTACAGCCAAGGAAAGCAGCAGGCCCAGACAAGCTGTGCCCCCGACTCCTGAAGACCTGTGCTGCAGAACTGGGTGAACCACTTCAAAGGATCTTCAACCTCAGCCTGCAGCTGGGAAGAGTGCCCACCCTCTGGAAGACGTCATGCATCGTTCCAGAACTGCCCCAGTGAGCTGAACGACTACAGACCAGTGGCGCTCACCTCTCATCTAACGAAGACATTGGAGCGGCTCTTTCTCAGCCTCCTCAGACCACAGGTGCAACATGCCCTGGACATCCTGCAGTTTGCGTACCAGGCAGGCGTTGGTGTGGAGGATGCTATCCCTTACCTGCTGCATCGAGCCCACTGACACCCGGATAAGGGAAATGGCACTGTGAGGATCCTGTTCCTGGACTTCTCGAGTGCTTTCGATACCATCCAGCCCCGCCTCCTTCAGGACAAGCTCTACAAAAAGCGAGTGGACCCCTGCCTGGTTGCCTGGATTTTGGACTACCTCACCGACAGGCCACAGTACGTGAGACTGAAGGACATCACGTCTGAAACTGTGATCAGCAGCACCGGAGCACCGCAGGGAACGGTGCTGGCCCCTCTTCTCTTCACCCTGTACACCGCTGAGTTCTGCTACAACTCAGAGCTGTGTCACATCCAGAAGTACGCCATGGTCGGGTGCATCAGGGACGGCAGAGAGGAGGAGTTCTGGAACCTGGTGAGGGACTTTGTTGTCTGGTGCCACACGAACCTCTTGCAGCTCAATCCGTCAAAGACCAAGGAGCTGGTCATTGACTTTGGGAGGTCGAGTCCACGGTCACAACCTATTGTGATCGAGGGAGTCGAGCTACAGACCGTGGACTCATTCAAGTACCTCGGAGTTTGGGCGGACAATAAGCTGGACTGGACTGTTAACACGGACCACCAGTACAAGAAAGGACTACCTCAGGAGACTGCACTCCTTCAAGATTTGTAAAAAAATCCTGTGGATGTACTACCAGTCTGTGGTTGCCAGTGTTCTGTTCTACATGGTAGTGTGCTGGGGGGGGGGGGGGGGGGGGGGGCACCGCTTCCTCAAAGGAAGACGTGTTGGTGGGATTGAGGAGGTCTTCGAAGTACTCCCTCCACCGATCCACAACATCCGCAGTCGAAGTCAGTAGAACACCATCCGCACCATACACGGTGTTGATAGTGCACTGCTTCCCCTTCCTGAGGCGGCGGACGGTGGTCCAGAATCGCTTCGAAGCCGTCCGGAAGTCGTTTTCCATGGCTTCCCCGAACTCTTCCCATGTCCGAGTTTTTGCCTCCGCGACCGCTAAAGCTACACACCGCTTGGCCCGTCGGTACCCGTCCACTGCCTCCGGAGTCCTATGAGCCAAAAGAACCCGATAGGACTTGGGGGGACCCACGTTGCCTCTTCGTGTTCCCTGCTTAGGCTGCTACCCCCGCGACCCGACCTCGGATAAGCGGAAGAAGATGGATGGATGGATGTTTCAAGCCCAGTCGTAATTTGCATTTGTTTGCAAATTTTGCAAACTATATATAAAGTATTTGTTTATTTTACTGCAAATTACTGCTTTTATTTGAACTTTGCACATAAATATAATTTCAAATGAGAATTGACTCATTTTGAGAGCATTTGTACATAAGGGAATGGACAGCAGAAATAGGCTCCAGCACCCCCTATGACCCTGAAAGGGACAAGCGGTAGAAAATAGATGGATGGATGGATAGAATGGCTCCAGTGAGACTGAAAAAAAAAAAAAAAATCCATAATTGGGTCTGCTTGTCGGCCAGCAAAGCCACGACTCGCTGGTTTATGGAAAATGATTGTGGTTTTAAGGAGATTTCGCATTTAGAAGGACACACGTGACATTGGGGCGGCATGGCTCGGTTGGTAGAGTGGCCGTGCCAGCAACTTGAGGGTTACAGGTTCAATTCCCGCTTCTGCCATCCTAGTCACTGCCGTTGTGTCCTTGGGCAAGACACTTTACCCACCTGCTCCCAGTGCCACCCACACTGGTTTAAATGTAACTTAGATATTGGGTTTCACTATGTAAAGCGCTTTGAGTCACTAGAGAAAATCGCTATATAAAATATAATTCACTTCACTTCACAACTTTATTATAAGGAAAGTGAGGATTTTGGGAACAACAGCAACTCTGCCAGCAACTTGAGGGTTGCAGGTTCAATTCCCGCTTCTGCCATCCTAGTCACTGCCGTTGTGTCCTTGGGCAAGACACTTTACCCACCTGCTCCCAGTGCCACCCACACTGGTTTGAATGTAACTTAGATATTGGGTTTCACTATGTAAAGCGCTTTGAGTCACTAGAGAAAAGCGCTATATAAAATATAATTCACTTCACAACTTTATTATAAGGAAAGTGGAGATTTTGGGAACAACAGCAACTCTGCCAGCAACATGAGGGTTGCAGGTTCAATTCCCGCTTCTGCCATCCTAGTCACTGCCGTCGTGTCCTTGGGCAAGACACTTTACCCACCTGCTCCCATTGCCACCCACACTGCTTTAAATGTCACTTAGATATTGGGTTTCACTATGTAAAGCGCTTTGAGTCACTAGAGAAAAGCGCTATATAAAATATAATTCACTTCACAACTTTATTATAAGGAAAGTGGAGATTTTGGGAACAACAGCAACTCTGCCAGCAACATGAGGGTTGCAGGTTCAATTCCCGCTTCTGCCATCCTAGTCACTGCCGTTGTGTCCTTGGGCAAGACACTTTACCCACCTGCTCCCAGTGCCACCCACACTGGTTTGAATGTAACTTAGATATTGGGTTTCACTATGTAAAGCGCTTTGAGTCACTAGAGAAAAGCGCTATATAAAATATAATTCACTTCACAACTTTATTATAAGGAAAGTGGAGATTTTGGGAACAACAGCAACTCTGCCAGCAACATGAGGGTTGCAGGTTCAATTCCCGCTTCTGCCATCCTAGTCACTGCCGTCGTGTCCTTGGGCAAGACACTTTACCCACCTGCTCCCATTGCCACCCACACTGGTTTAAATGTAACTTAGATATTGGGTTTCACTATGTAAAGCGCTTTGAGTCACTAGAGAAAAGCGCTATATAAAATATAATTCACTTCACAACTTTATTATAAGGAAAGTGGAGATTTTGGGAACAACAGCAACTCTGCCAGCAACATGAGGGTTGCAGGTTCAATTCCCGCTTCTGCCATCCTAGTCACTGCCGTCGTGTCCTTGGGCAAGACACTTTACCCACCTGCTCCCAGTGCCACCCACACTGCTTTAAATGTAACTTAGGTATTGGGTTTCACTATGTAAAGCGCTTTGAGTCACTAGAGAAAAGTGCTATATAAATACAATTCACTTCACAACTTTATTATAAGAAAAGTGGAGATTTTGGGAACAACAGCAACTCTGCCAGCAACTTGAGGGTTGCAGGTTCAATTCCCGCTTCCGCCATCCTAGTCACTGCTGTTGTGTCCTTGGGCAAGACACTTTACCCACCTGCTCCCAGTGCCACCCACACTGCTTTAAATGTAACTTAGATATTGGGTTTCACTATGTAAAGCGCTTTGAGTCACTAGAGAAAAGCGCTATATAAAATATAATTCACTTCACAACTTTATTATAAGGAAAGTGAGGATTTTGGGAACAACAGCAACTCTGCCAGCAACTTGAGGGTTGCAGGTTCAATTCCCGCTTCCGCCAACCTAGTCACTGCCGTTGTGTCCTTGGGCAAGACACTTTACCCACCTGCTCCCAGTGCCACCCACACTGCTTTAAATGTCACTTAGATATTGGGTTTCACTATGTAAAGCGCTTTGAGTCACTAGAGAAAAGCGCTATATAAAATATAATTCACTTCACTTCACAACTTTATTATAAGGAAAGTGAGGATTTTGGGAACAACAGCAACTCTGCCAGCAACTTGAGGGTTGCAGGTTCAATTCCCGCTTCTGCCATCCTAGTCACTGCCGTTGTGTCCTTGGGCAAGACACTTTACCCACCTGCTCCCATTGCCACCCACACTGGTTTGAATGTAACTTAGATATTGGGTTTCACTATGTAAAGCGCTTTGAGTCACTAGAGAAAAGCGCTATATAAAATATAATTCACTTCACAACTTTATTATAAGGAAAGTGGAGATTTTGGGAACAACAGCAACTCTGCCAGCAACATGAGGGTTGCAGGTTCAATTCCCGCTTCTGCCATCCTAGTCACTGCCGTCGTGTCCTTGGGCAAGACACTTTACCCACCTGCTCCCATTGCCACCCACACTGGTTTGAATGTAACTTAGATATTGGGTTTCACTATGTAAAGCGCTTTGAGTCACTAGAGAAAAGCGCTATATAAAATATAATTCACTTCACAACTTTATTATAAGGAAAGTGGAGATTTTGGGAACAACAGCAACTCTGCCAGCAACTTGAGGGTTGCAGGTTCAATTCCCGCTTCCGCCATCCTAGTCACTGCTGTTGTGTCCTTGGGCAAGACACTTTACCCACCTGCTCCCAGTGCCACCCACACTGCTTTAAATGTAACTTAGATATTGGGTTTCACTATGTAAAGCGCTTTGAGTCACTAGAGAAAAGCGCTATATAAAATATAATTCACTTCACAACTTTATTATAAGGAAAGTGAGGATTTTGGGAACAACAGCAACTCTGCCAGCAACTTGAGGGTTGCAGGTTCAATTCCCGCTTCCGCCAACCTAGTCACTGCCGTTGTGTCCTTGGGCAAGACACTTTACCCACCTGCTCCCAGTGCCACCCACACTGCTTTAAATGTAACTTAGATATTGGGTTTCACTATGTAAAGCGCTTTGAGTCACTAGAGAAAAGCGCTATATAAAATATAATTCACTTCACTTCACAACTTTATTATAAGGAAAGTGAGGATTTTGGGAACAACAGCAACTCTGCCAGCAACTTGAGGGTTGCAGGTTCAATTCCCGCTTCTGCCATCCTAGTCACTGCCGTTGTGTCCTTGGGCAAGACACTTTACCCACCTGCTCCCATTGCCACCCACACTGGTTTGAATGTAACTTAGATATTGGGTTTCACTATGTAAAGCGCTTTGAGTCACTAGAGAAAAGCGCTATATAAAATATAATTCACTTCACAACTTTATTAGAAGGAAAGTGGAGATTTTGGGAACAACAGCAACTCTGCCAGCAACTTGAGGGTTGCGGGTTCGATTCCCGCTTCCGCCATCCTAGTCACTGCCGTTGTGTCCTTGGGCAAGACACTTTACCCACCTGCTCCCAGTGCCACCCACACTGCTTTAAATGTCACTTAGATATTGGGTTTCACTATGTAAAGCGCTTTGAGTCACTAGAGAAAAGTGCTATATAAAATATAATTCACTTCACAACTTTATTATAAGGAAAGTGGAGATTTTGGGAACAACAGCAACTCTGCCAGCAACTTGAGGGTTGCGGGTTCAATTCCCGCTTCCACCATCCTAGTCACTGCCGTTGTGTCCTTGGGCAAGACACTTTACCCACCTGCTCCCAGTAATACCCACACTGCTTTAAATGTAACTTAGATATTGGGTTTCACTATGTAAAGCGCTTTGAGTCACTGGAGAAAAGTGCTATATAAAATATAATTCACTTCACTTCACAACTTTGTTATAAGGAAAGTGGAGATTTTGCGAACAACAGCAAGTCTGCCAGCAACTTGAGGGTTGCAGGTTCAATTCCCGCTTCCGCCATCCTAGTCACTGCCGTTGTGTCCTTGGGCAAGACACTTTACCCACCTGCTCCCAGTGCCACCCACACTGCTTTAAATGTCACTTAGATATTGGGTTTCACTATGTAAAGCGCTTTGAGTCACTAGAGAAAAGCGCTATATAAAATATAATTCACTTCACTTCACAACTTTATTATAAGGAAAGTGGAGATTTTGGGAACAACAGCAAGTCTGCCAGCAACTTGAGGGTTGCGGGTTCAATTCCCGCTTCTGCCATCCTAGTCACTGCCGTTGTGTCCTTGGGCAAGACACTTTACCCACCTGCTCCCAGTGCCACCCACACTGCTTTAAATGAAACTTAGATATTGGGTATGTAAAGTGCTTTGAGTCACTAGAGAAAAGCGCTATATAAAATATAATTCACTTCACAACTTTATTATAAGGAAAGTGGAGATTTTGGGAACAACAGCAACTCTGCCAGCAACTTGAGGGTTGCAGGTTCAATTCCCGCTTCTGCCATCCTAGTCACTGCCGTTGTGTCCTTGGGCAAGACACTTTACCCACCTGCTCCCAGTAATACCCACACTGCTTTAAATGAAACTTAGATATTGGGTATGTAAAGTGTTTTGAGTCACTAGAGAAAAGCGCTATATAAAATATAATTCACTTCACAACTTTATTATAAGGAAAGTGGAGATTTTGGGAACAACAGCAACTCTGCCAGCAACTTGAGGGTTGCAGGTTCAATTCCCGCTTCTGCCATCCTAGTCACTGCCGTTGTGTCCTTGGGCAAGACACTTTACCCACCTGCTCCCAGTGCCACCCACACTGGTTTAAATGTAACTTAGATATTGGGTTTCACTATGTAAAGCGCTTTGAGTCACTAGAGAAAAGAGCTATATAAAATATAATTCACTTCACAACTTTATTATAAGGAAAGTGGAGATTTTGGGAACAACAGCAAGTCTGCCAGCAACTTGAGGGTTGCAGGTTCAATTCCCCGCTTCTGCCATCCTAGTCACTGCCGTTGTGTCCTTGGGCAAGACACTTTACCCACCTGCTCCCAGTGCCACCCACACTGCTTTAAATGTCACTTAGATACTGGGTTTCACTATGTAAAGCGCTTTGAGTCACTGGAGAAAAGTGCTATATAAATTTAATTCACTTCCCTTCATGGTTCCAGGGAATATGCGGGATGCAACCTTTTCAAAAATCTTTTTACGGGGGGGAAAAAAAAAAAAAAAAAGTGACTTTTTGGAATAATGAGGTTGTTATTGTGAGGACCGGCATGGATCATCAAGGTCTGTGCATTCTCGTTTCTCCTTTTTTTTCGTCCCACTTCCTTCCTTGCCCCCCCCCTGCACTCATTGGCCCTCATGAGGCATGAAGGTAATTGGTTTTATTTGTGCAACACAAGCTAATTTTCAATCAAATCAAGCTCGCGACCTTTGAAGTGTGAAACACTTTGCTAATTGCATCACCGTCCGAGTGACGCCGCACGCAGGGAGAGGGGCCTGTTAGTCCTGCACCATCCGCACAATTAGGGGTTATCAGCTTAGTCGGGCTAAATGAGGTGAAAAATGGAATCACACTTGGCTTGTTTTCGGGATATTTACTTGTATCCCTGCAAAAAAGCTGTGTTTGCTTTACGTGCGAACCCCGTTTCCATATGAGTTGGGAAATGGTGTTAGATGTAAATATAAACAAAAAAACTATCATTTTCAACCCATATTCAGTTATGATCCGCTGCCCGGATCATATTTTGATTAAATTTTTGAGTCTTGTTGGTTTTGGACTCCTTCGGTTCCTGTTTGTGCACTTCAATCAATCAATCAATGTTTATTTATATAGCCCCAAATCACAAATGTCTCAAAGGACTGCACAAATCATTACGACTACAACATCCTCGGAAGAACCCACAAAAGGGCAAGGAAAACTCACACCCAGTGGGCAGGGAGAATTCACATCCAGTGGGACGCCAGTGACAATGCTGACTATGAGAAACCTTGGAGAGGACCTCAGATGTGGGCAACCCCCCCCCCCCTAGGGGACCGAAAGCAATGGATGTCGAGCGGGTCTAACATGATACTGTGAAAGTTCAATCCATAGTGGCTCCAAGACAGCAGCGAGAGTCCCGTACACAGGAAACCATCACAAGCGGATCAGCAGCGTAGAGATGTCCCCAACCGATACAGGCGAGCGGTCCATCCTGGGTCTCGACTCTGGACAGTCAGTACTTCATCCATGGTCATCGGACCGGACCCCCTCCACAAGGGAGGGGGGGACATAGGAGAAAGAAAAGAAGCGGCAGATCAACTGGTCTAAAAAGGAGGTCTACTCAAAGGCTAGAGTATACAGATGAGTTTTAAGATGAGACTTAAATGCTTCTACTGAGGTAGCATCTCGAACTGTTACTGGGAGGGCATTCCAGAGTACTGGAGCCCGAACGGAAAACGCTCTATAGCCCGCAGACTTTTTTGGAGCTCTAGGAATCACTAATAAGCCGGAGTCTTTTGAACGCAGATTTCTTGCCGGGACATACGGTACAATACAATCGGCAAGATAGGCTGGAGCTAGACCGTGTAGTATTTTATACGTAAGTAGTAAAACCTTAAAGTCACATCTTAAGTGCACAGGAAGCCAGTTCAGGTGAGCCAGTATAGGTATATATGTATGTATATATGTATATAAAGGTATATACAGTATAGGTATATATGTATGTATATATGTATATAAAGGTATATACAGTATAGGTATATATGTATGTATATATGTATATAAAGGTATATACAGTATAGGTATATATGTATGTATATATGTATATAAAGGTATATACAGTATAGGTATATATGTATGTATATATGTATATAAAGGTATATACAGTATAGGTATATATGTATGTATATATGTATAAAAAGGTATATACAGTACAGGCGTAATATGATCAAACTTTCTTGTTCTTGTCAAAAGTCTAGCAGCCGCATTTTGTACCAACTGTAATCTTTTAATGCTAGACATGGGGAGACCCGAAAATAATACGTTACAGTAATCGAGACGAGACGTAACAAACGCATGGATAATGATCTCGGCGTCTTTAGTGGACAAAATGGAGCGAATTTTTGCGATATTACGGAGATGAAAGAAGGCCGTTTTAGTAACGCTTTTAATGTGTGACTCAAAGGAGAGAGTTGGGTCGAAGATAATACCCAGATTTTTTACAGAGTCACCTTGTTTTATTATTTGGTTGTCAAATTTTAAAGTTGTATTATTAAATAGAGGTCGGTGTCTAGCAGGACCGATAATCAGCATTTCCGTTTTTTTGGCATTAAGTTGCAAAAAGTTAGCGGACATCCATTGTTTAATTTCATTAAGACACGCTTCCAACTGACTACAGTCCGGCGTGTTGGTCAGCTTTAGGGGCATGTAGAGTTGGGTGTCAGTTGGTTACCATAGTTACGTATTATTTTCACCTGTCGCTTGTTCCGGAGGCACACCTGTTTTTGTATTCACTGACATTATTTAAGCCTGCCTTTTCCCGTCAGTCAGTCTGGCTTCCTAGTTTGTCTTCGTACAACAAGTAACGCCGCTACCTGCTAGCTTCCACACTAAGCTCTTTATTTTTTAGCTCCCATGCTAGCTCTTTTAGTTCTTTGCCTTAAGTGCTATGAGCTTTGTTCTGTCTGATTTATTTCTTAATAAATCATTTTTCCTACCTGCACGCTGTGTCCGAAGCCCGTTTGCATTCCTGAGAGAACGAGCCCGGGTCGTTACAATATTTAATTGAATGCACTACAAAGACAGGATATTTGATGTTCAAACTCAAAAACTGTATTTTTTTATTTTTTTTTTTCAAATTATAATTAACTAAGAATTTCATGGCTGTAAAACGTGCCGAAGTAGTTGGGAAAGGGCATGTTCACCACTGTGTTACATCACCTTTTTCTTTTAACAACACTCAATTTCCCAACTCATGTGGAAACGGGGTTTGTATCTAAGTTGCTATGTTTTACAGTTTTCTCAGAAATGCAAAAAATAAAAAAAAAGTTGCTCGGCAATACAGGGAGCAACCGCACCGTGCATATTTAGATACAATTGGGCTTTTATTTACGGGCGCTAAATGCAAAATGTTCCCTTAACCCTTGTGTGGTGTTCGGGTCTGTGGGACCCGTTTTCATTTTTTATTAAAAGAACAATAATACAATTAATTGATTTTTCAAACTCAGACTCACTGACTTTGACTCATTTTCTGTGAAGAACATATATAAGAAAACATATTTAATAACCACACACCATACACCCCCACCGCCCCTACAAATTTCTATTACATATAAGATGCCAGGGTAATAGAAGTGTTTAAATTGATGTTCTGTATACCACACACACACACACACACACACACACACACACACACACACACACACACACACACAGGACAGTAGGAGGACAGAGTGTAGGTACACATAACACCAGAGGGTCAAATGTGCGAGAAAATGAGAGCAGACCGCCTTAATTTCTGGTGACAATATTAGAGAATTTAAAAAAAACACGTTGTTTGCACTATTTAAAGGTCGTGTGAGACATTGTTTTTCAACCACTGTGCCGCGGCACACCGGTGTGATGGGAGATATTGTCTGGTGTGTCGTGGGAGATTATGTAATTTCACCTAATTGGGTTAAAAATATTTTTTAGCAAACCAGTAATTAAAATCCGTAAATGTGAGAGCTCGGCAGAGTAACCATGTTATTCTCTTCTATATCAGTAGGTGGCAGCAGGTAGCTATTTGATTTGTACATGTCAGGAACAAAGACATTGGTGTGCAGGTAAAAAGGTGTCTATTGCTTAAAGCAAAAAAATAAACAAAAGGCGAGTGCCGCTAAGAAAAGGCATTGACGCTTAGGGGAAGGCTTTGCAGAACTAAAACTGAACTAGTTGCAAAGTAAACAAAAACAGAATGCTGGACGACAGCAAAGACTTACAGTCTGTGGAGCAGATGGCGTCCACAAAGTACATCTGTACATGACAATCAACAACAAAATAGGAGCGCAAGGCAAGAACTCAAACACTACAGACAGGAAAACACCCAAAAACTCCAAATAAGTTATTCTCTTTCATATCAGAAGGTGGCAGTAATTGCTTTGTCGATGTCGGGAACGACGACAATGGTGTTCAGGTAAAAAGGTGTCTATTGCTTAAAGCAAAAATAAACAAAAGGCGAGTGCCGCTAAGAAAAGGCATTGACGCTTAGGGGAAGGTTATGAAGAACTAAAACTGAAGTGGCTGCAAAGTAAACAAAAAAAGAATGCTGGACGACAGCAAAGACTTACAGTGTGTGGAGCAGATGGCGTCCACAAAGTACATCCGTACATGACAATCAACAACAAAATAGGAGCGCAAGGCAAGATTTAAAAAACTACACACAGGAAAACACCAAAAAAATCCAAATAGGTTATTCTCTTTCATATCAGTAGGTGGCAGCAATTGCTTTGTCGATGTCGGGAACGACGACAATGGTGTGCAGGTAAAAAGGTGTCTATTGCTTAAAGAAAAAATAAACAAAAGGCGAGTGTCGCTGAGAAAAGGCATTGACGCTTAGGGAAGGCTATGCAGAACTAAAACTGAACTGGTTGCAAAGTAAACAAAAACAGAGTGCTGGACGACAGCAAAGACTTACAGCGTGTGGAGCAGATGGCGTCCACAAAGTACATCCGTACATGACAATCAACAACAAATTAGGAGCGCAAGGCAAGAACTTAATCACTACAGACAGGAAAACACCCAAAAACTCCAAATAAGTTATTCTCTTTCATATCAGTAGGTGGCAGCAGGTAGCTAATTGCTTTGTCGATGTCTGGAACGACGACAATGGTGTGCAGGTAAAAAGGTGTCTATTGCTTAAAGCAAAAATAAACAAAAGGCGAGTGCCGCTAAGAAAAGGCATTGACGCTTAGGGGAAGGCTATGCAGAACTAAAACTGAAGTGGCTGCAAAGTAAACAAAAACAGAATGCTGGACGACAGCAAAGACTTACAGCGTGTGGAGCAGATGGCGTCCACAAAGTACATCCGTACATGACAATCAACAATAAAATAGGAACGCAAGGCAAGATTTAAAAAATTACACACAGGAAAACACCAAACAAATCCAAATAGGTTATTCTCTTTCATATCAGTAGGTGGCAGTAATTGCTTTGTCGATGTCGGGAACGACGACAATGGTGTGCAGGTAAAAAGGTGTCTATTGCTTAAAGCAAAAATAAACAAAAGGCGAGTGCCGCTAAGAAAAGGCATTGACGCTTAGGGAAGGCTATGCAGAACTAAAACTGAAGTGGCTGCATAGTAAACAAAAAAAGAATGCTGGACGACAGCAAAGACTTACAGCGTGTGGAGCAGATGGCGTCCACAAAGTACATCCGTACATGACAATCAACAACAAAATAGGAGCGCAAGGCAAGATTTCAAAAATTACACACAGGAAAACACCAAAAAAACTCCAAAAAAGTTATCCTCTTCCATATCAGTAGGTGGCAGCAGGTAGCTAATTGTTTTGTCGACGCCGGGACCGACGACAATGGTGTGCAGGTAAAAAGGTGTCTATTGCTTAAAGCAAAAATAAACAAAAGGCGAGTGCCGCTAAGAAAAGACATTGACGCTTAGGGGAAGGCTATGCAGAACTAAAACTGAAGTGGCTGCAAAGTAAACAAAAACAGAATGCTGGACGACAGCAAGGACTTACAGCATGTGGAGCAGATGGCGTCCACAAAGTACATCCGTACATGACAATCAACAACAAAATAGGAGCGCAAGGCAAGATTTAAAAAACTACACACAGGAAAACACCCAAAAACTCCAAATAAGTTATTCTCCTTCATATCAGTAGGTGGCAGTAATTGCTTTGTCGATGTCGGGAACGACGACAATGGTGTGCAGGTAAAAAGGTGTCTATGGCTTAAAGCAAAAATAAACAAAAGGCGAGTGCCGCTAAGAAAAGGCATTGACGCTTAGGGGAAGGCTATGCAGAACTAAAACTGAAGTGGCTGCAAAGTAAACAAAAAAAGAATGCTGGACGACAGCAAAGACTTACAGCGTGTGGAGCAGATGGCGTCCACAAAGTACATCCGTACATGACAATCAACAACAAAATAGGAGCGCAAGGCAAGAACTTAATCACTACAGACAGGAAAACACCCAAAAACTCCAAATAAGTTATTCTCTTTCAAATCAGTAGGTGGCAGCAGGTAGCTAATTGTTTTGTCGATGCCTGGAACGACGACAATGGTGTGCAGGTAAAAAGGTGTCTATTGCTTAAAGAAAAAATAAACAAAAGGCGAGTGCCGCTAAGAAAAGGCATTGACGCTTAGGGGAAGGCTATGCAGAACTAAAACTGAAGTGGCTGCAAAGTAAACAAAAAAATAATGCTGGACGACAGCAAAGACTTACAGCGTGTGGAGCAGACGGCGTCCACAAAGTACATCCGTACATGACAATCATCAACAAAATAGGAGCGCAAGGCAAGAACTCAAACACTACAGACAGGAAAACACCAAAAAACTCCAAATAAGTTATTCTCTTTCATATCAGTAGGTGGCAGCAGGTAGCTAATTAATGTGTACATGTCGGGAACAAAGACATTAGTGTGCAGGTAAAATGGTGTCTATTGCTTAAAGAAAAAATAAACAAAAGGCGAGTGCCGCTAAGAAAAGGCATTGACGCTCAGGGGAAGGCTATGCAGAACTAAAACTGAAGTGGCTGCAATGTAAACAAAAAAAAGAATGCTGGACGACAACAAAGACTTACAGCGTGTGGAGCAGATGGCGTCCACAAAGTACATCCGTACATGACAATCAACGATAAAATAGGAACGCAAGGCAAGATTTCAAAAATTACACACAGGAAAACACCAAAAAAACTCCAAAAAAGTTATCCTCTTTCATATCAGAAGGTGGCAGTAATTGCTTTGTCGATGTCTGGAACGACGACAATGGTGTGCAGGTAAAAAGGTGTCTATTGCTTAAAGCAAAAATAAACAAAAGGCGAGTGCCGCTAAGAAAAGGCATTGACGCTTAGGGGAAGGCTATGCAGAACTAAAACTGAAGTGGCTGCAAAGTAAACAAAAACAGAATGCTGGACGACAGCAAAGACTTACAGCATGTGGAGCAGATGGCGTCCACAAAGTACATCCGTACATGACAATCAACAACAAAATAGGAGCGCAAGGCAAGATTTAAAAAACTACACACAGGAAAACACCAAAAACTCCAAATAAGTTATTCTCTTTCATATCAGAAGGTGGCAGTAATTGCTTTGTCGATGTCGGGAAAGACGATAATGGTGTGCAGGTAAAAAGGTGTCTATTGCTTAAAGCAAAAATAAACAAAAGGCGAGTGCCGCTAAGAAAAGGCATTGACACTTAGGGGAAGGCTATGCAGAACTAAAACTGAAGTGGCTGCAAAGTAAACAAAAACAGAATGCTGGATGACAGCAAAGACTTACAGCGTGTGGAGCAGATGGCGTCCACAAAGTACATCCGTACATGACAATCAACAACAAAACACACAGGAAAACACCAAAAAACATTTACTTTGAGACAAGAGCTATAGTGATGCATGCTTAGTTATGGTTCGAATTCATCTCCAACAATTGCGATAACGATTTTTTTGTTGTCAATATCCGCCGCTGAGTTTAATTTTTTAACGTTTTCTGCCTGAGGCGTGCCGGGGGATTTTTTCAACGGGGAAAAAAATATGCCTGGGCTCAGAAAAGGTTGAAAAACATTTGTCTGAGATACGAATCAAAAAGTTCACCGCGGCGTTTCAGGAAAAAATGTGTGTGTGCAGGAAATGACAAAACGAGGAGTATGCTGTTGTGTAATTGTTGCAAATATAAAACACCCCCCCGGCATGCTTTTTTAATTTTTTTGCCACTAGATTTCATGGAGAAAAGTCAAAAGCCACTTTAGCTTTGTTGTTTTGTTGAAGTGGGCTTTGGCCTGCCTGGCGGTTTTCTTGCTGCGTATTTTGCAGAGACAATTAGCCTTCATGTCATCATGGCTTTGCTTTAAAAATGCACATGAATCCGACAAATGAATTTCGAAGCAAACAATAGCACCGCCGTTAATGGTGAATTTAACAGTGTCATCCATCCATCTTCTTCCGCTTATCCGAGGTCGGGTCGCGGGGGCAGCAGCCTAAGCAGGGAAACCCAGACTTCCCTCTCCCCAGCCACTTCGTCTAGCTCTTCCCGGGGGATCCCGAGGCGTTCCCAGGCCAGCCGGGAGACATAGTCTTCCCAACGTGTCCTGGGTCTTCCCCGTGGCCTCCTACCGGTTGGACGTGCCCTAAACACCTCCCTAGGGAGACCAGATGCCCGAACCACCTCATCTGGCTCCTCTCCATGTGGAGGAGCAGCGGCTTAACTTTGAGTTCCTCCCGGATGGCAGAGCTTCTCACCCTATCTCTAAGGGAGAGACCTGGAAACTCATTTGGGCCGCTTGTACCCGTGATCTTATCCTTTCGGTCATGACCCAAAGCTCATGACCATAGGTGAGGATGGGAACGTAGATCGACCGGTAAATTGAGAGCTTCGCCTTCCGGCTCAGCTCCTTCTTCACCACAACGGATCGGTACAACGTCCGCATTACTGAAGACGCCGCACCGATCCGCCTGTCGATCTCACGATCCACTCTTCCCCCACTCGTGAACAAGACCCCTAGGTACGGCAAGAAATCTGCGTTCAAAGGACTCCGGCTTATTAGTGATTCCCAAAGCCCCAAAAAAAGTCTGCGGGCTATAGAGTGTTTTCATTTCGGGCTCCAGTACTCTGGAATGCCCTCCCGGTAACAGTTCGAGATGCCACCTCAGTAGAAGCATTTAAGTCTCACCTTAAAACTAATTTGTATACTCTAGCCTTTAAATAGACTCCCTTTTTAGACCAGTTGATCTGCCGTTTCTTTTCTTTTTCTCCTATGTCCAACTCTCCCTTGTGGAGGGGGTCCGGTCCGAACAGGTGGCCATGTACTGCTCGCCTGTGTATCGGCTGGGGACATCTCTGCGATGCTGATCCGCCTCCGCTTGGGATGGTTTCCTGCTGGCTCCGCTGTGAACGGGACTCTCGCTGCTGTGTTGGATCCGCTTTGGACTGGACTCTCGCGACTGTGTTGGAGCCACTATGGATTGAACTTTCACAGTAGACCCGCTCGACATCCATTGCTTTCCTCCTCTCCAAGGTTCTCATAGTCATCATTGTCACCGACGTCCCACTGGGTGTGAGTTTTCCTTGCCCTTATGTGGGCCTACCGAGGATGTCGTGGTGGTTTGTGCAGCCCTTTGAGACACTAGTGATTTAGGGCTATATAAGTAAACATTGATTGATGATTGATTGATAGGTACTTGAACTCCTCCACTTGGGGCAGGGTCTCCTCCTTTTCCGGGCGAGAACCATGGACTTGGACTTGGAGGTGCTGATCCTCATTCCGGTCGCTTCACACTCAGCTGCGAACCGATCCAGTGAGAGCTGAAGATCCCGGTCGGATGAAGCCATCAGGACCACATCATCTGCAAAAAGCAGAGACCTAATCCTGCGGTCACCAAACCAGAACCCCTCAACGCCTTGACTGCGCCTAGAAATTCTGTCCATAAAAGTTATGAACAGAATGGGTGACAAAGGACAGCCTTGGCGGAGTCCAACCCTCACTGGAAATGTGTTCGACTTACTGCCGGCAATGCGGACCAAGTTCTGGCACTGATCATACACAATAAGACAGTTCGATACCCCGTACTCTCTGAGCACTCCCCAGTGTCATTAATTTGATTAAAAAATATAATTAAAAAGGTTCTGCCGGCAGTAAGTCGAACACATTTCCAGTGAGGGTTGGACTCCGCCAAGGCGATTCTGTTCATAACTTTTATGGACAGAATTTCTAGGCGCAGTCAAGGCGTTGAGGGGTTCCGGTTTGGTGACCGCAGGATTAGGTCTCTGCTTTTTGCAGATGATGTGGTTCTGATGGCTTCATCTGACCAGGATCTTCAGCTCTCACTGGATCGGTTCGCGTCCGGAATGAGAATCAGCACCTCCAAGTCCGAGTCCATGGTTCTCGCCCGGAAAAGGGTGGAGTGCCATCTCCGGGTTGGGGAGGAGACCCTGCCCCAAGTGGAGGAGTTCAAGTACCTAGGAGTCTTGTTCACGAGTGGGGGAAGAGTGGATCGTGAGATCGACAGGCGGATCGGTGCGGCGTCTTCAGTAATGCGGACGTTGTACCGATCCGTTGTGGTGAAGAAGGAGCTGAGCCGGAAGGCAAAGCTCTTAATTTACCGGTCGATCTAGGTTCCCATCCTCACCTATGGTCATGAGCTTTGGGTCATGACCGAAAGGATAAGATCACGGGTACAAGCGGCCCAAATGAGTTTCCAGGTCTCTCCCTTAGAGATTGGGTGAGAAGCTCTGCCATCCGGGAGGAACTCAAAGTAAAGCCGCTGCTCCTCCACATGGAGAGGAGCCAGATGAGGTGGTTCGGGCATCTGGTCAGGATACCACCCGAACGCCTCCCGAGGGAGGTGTTTAGGGCACGTCCAACCGGTAGGAGGCCACGGGGAAGACCCAGGACACGTTGGGAAGACTATGTCTCCCGCCTGGCCTGGGAACGCCTCGGGATCCCCCGGGAAGAGCTAGACGAAGTGGCTGGGGAGAGGGAAGTCTGGATTTCCCTGCTTAGGCTGTTGCCCCCGCGACTCGACCTCGGATAAGCGGAAGATGATGGATGGATGGATGAATGGAGGTTCTGCGATACCAAGACTTAACCAGCTAGCTAATATTCAGGCTTCACATTTCTTCACCCTTTCATGTAAATAATCTGCGAGGACAGTTAAATGCCCAACAACCTCCGTCCGACCACCGCGCTGATGGTGTTGTTTCTCCCCTGTGCCACTTTGTTGCCATGATGTGCTATGAAGCCATTATTTCTATCCGGGTGACTTAATTAGGGACATAATGGATCTACACCACATCTGACGGGCCCAATTAAGCCGGCCTGAAATGTTTGGGATAATTGGGTTTTTCAGTTGGAACATAGACTGCCCTGACCCTCTGCATGACCCCTGAAGCAGGTCTTCGGTTCCCACACATGATGGAGTCGGTGTATCATCACTAAAACAAATTACTTTCACTTATAAGTTACAATAAATACTTTGTGTGAGCTTTAAACTCCTTTGATGCCTTTTCATAATCCCATCCATTCCCCGGGTCATGTTATGTTTAATTTGGTGCATCCTTAGTTGTTGTCTTTTACTGTTTTTTTGTTATTAGGGTCCTTAGCAAGGACCCTATTGAAACTGCCGTGTTTTATTATTATTCCGCACCTATGCGTTGTAATTTGACCCCCTTAACATGCTTCAAAGTGCAAGTTAAAGCTATTTATCAACAACATCCAGAAACGCCAATCTGTAATTTGACCCCCTTAACATGCTTCAAAACTCACCAAATTTGACACACACATCGGTCTGGCATGCCTTCCCATCTTATTAGGCAGCCAAACCAGAAAAATCAAAATTGCGCGCTAGCGCCCCCTAGGAAGTAAAGAAAAACAGACTGCTTGTAACTTCTGTTAGGAATGTCGTACAGACATGAAACAAAAACTGTCACGTAGGTCTAATTTAGACCTACATTTCATAATTCTACATTCTAGGGCAAAAATCAACAGGGAAGTTGGAAAAAAACCCTTCAAAACCAAATTTTCGCAAAAAATTCAATTTTTGCCTCTTTGAGCTGAAATTTGACCCCCTTAAAATGCTTCAAAACTCACCAAACTTGGCACACACATCAGGACTGGCAGAAATTGCGATCTAAGGAAAAAAAAAAAAAAACGAAAAAAACTTAAAAACACAGCAAAAACTGCTTCGAGGAAGAAAACACAGACAAAACTGCTTGTAACTTCCGGTGGGAATGCCGGAAAGACATGAAACAAAAACTTCTATGTAGGTCTCACTTAGACCTACATTTAAATAATTGACATCCTTCGACAAAAATCAACAGGGAGTTAAATATTACCCCTTCAAAATAAAAGTTTTGTAAAAACCCGTCACCTTTTTCAAACGTAAACTCCTGCGAGTGCGTTTGTCGTTTCGGCTTCAAACTCGCACAGGAGAGAGATTGAACCCTTTTGATTAAAACTATCCAACAAAGTTTTGATTACTACTCCGGTTTTGACTTTACGCGCCTTCAAAGAACCCCTGCGCAAAGTTTCCTAAAAAATGTCATTTTTGCCTCTTTGAGCTGTAATTTGACCCCCTTAAAATGCTTCAAAGTGCAAGTTAAAGCTCTACTATGCAAAGCGAAAGCCATTTATCAACAACATCCAGAAACGCCGATCTGTAATTTGACCCCCGTAACATGCTTTAAAACTCACCAAATTTTACACACACATCAGGACTGGCGAAAATTGCCATCTAATAAAAAACCAAACCCCAAAAGTCAAAATTGCGCTCTAGCGCCCCCTAGGAAAAAACCCAGACAAAACTGCTTGTAACTTCTGTTAGGAATGTCGTAGAGACATGAAACAAAGACCTCTATGTAGGTCTGACTTAGACACGGGCTTGGCAGCGGCCAAAGGCGGACCCGACCAACGCTGCTTGCAGCTTTAATTCTGTGTTGAAATACGACAATAAGATGTGAAGAAGCTGGAAGGGGAGTCAAGAGCGGTTACAGTTGGAGATAAATAAGTGATTGTGCATCAGCCAGCGACAACAAAGCACATAATCAAAGCTGCCAGCATGAAAGCACGACGGCATTAACACTGAGGACCCCACACTTTATGAGCCACTCTATAGACAATTAGTCCTCCTCCAACTCGCTTCCCTAGGGGCCCGTGTGTGTGTGTGTGTGTGAATTTAAACGCCATCTTCCCTGACACCACTCAACCTATTTGTTTATTTCCTTAGTTCCCTCTTTTCTGTCTCAAACTATTCTGCGGGAGAACCCGATGAGTACTTGGAAAATCTGAAAACTTCAGAATCTGAATCAGAAATAATTTAATAATCCTTTGATATATTAAGATTTTAGGGTGAGAAGCCTGGGCTCCTGGCAAGGGGGTCCAGACTGAGGCCAAGAAAGAAACAAAAACCTCATAGCCATAGCACACATAAACAAGTGTGTTAGAGGGAAACATCAAACGTCTGTTCTCCCCTTTCTGTCTACACACTGTGTCTGCTTGTAAGTACTCTGTGATTGTGTGCTGCCGAACATGCTCCTCTGCTGGTAAACCAGCAATGACACGACGTGACGGTGGCGGCGGGGTTGGGGACAGGTACTTTTAAAGGCAGTTGTGGCGGTCTCAAACCGTCGTCGTGAGGGTTCTCAGGACCATCAAGGAAGGACATTGTGGCGCAGGTTAGACTTTCTTTTATTTTTCAATAATAACAAATGTCTCTACGGGTTGCTTTTCAGCCTTGCCGTGTCCTGCTTCCTCTGCTTGTCAAACCAACAATGACACGACGTGACGGCGGCGGCGGGGTTGGGGACAGGTACTTTTAAAAGCAGTTGTGGCGGTCTCGAACCGTCGTCGTGAGGGTTCTCAGGACCATCAAGGAAGGACATTGTGGCGCAGGTTACACTTTCTTTTATTTTTCAATAATAAAAAATGTGTCTACGGGTTGCTTTTCAGCCTTGCCATGTCCTGCTTCCTCTGCCGCTCCACCTTTTCAGTCGCGTGCGTCTTCGTCTCCCAGTGGCCCTCGTTCAGCATCCGCTTGCTTCTGGCTCCTTCTCTCTCCGTCTCTCTCCCCCCGGCATTTACGGGCGATTTAAATTGTGCCCGGCTGGGCGAACCCACGCACCTGATAATATTTGCGAGGTTGATTCCGGTGTGCCCCGCCTCGCTGCTTGCTCGCAGTCCACGCCTCCTCGCCGCCATCTTGGGCCGGGCTAAGGTGTGCCCTACCTCGCTGTCGGACTGTCGGCACCACCTCCTCGCCGCCATCTTGGGCCGGGCTAAGGTGTGCCCTACCTCGCTGTCGGACTGTCAGCACCACCTCCTCGCCGCCATCTTGGGCCGGACTACGGTGTGCCCTGTCTCGCGGTCGGGCTGCCGGCTCCGCCTCTCGGTATAGTAGCGAATATGATTCATTAGTATCGCGGTACTATACGTATACCGGTATATCCTACCATCCTACATCATAGCCATAGCACACATAAACAAGTGTGTTAGAGGGAAACATCAAACGTCTGTTCTCCCTTTTCTGTCCACACACTGTGTCTGCTTGTAAGTACTCTGTGATTGTGTGCTGCCGAACATGCTCCTCTGCTGGTATAGTAGCGAATATGATTCATTAGTATCGCGGTACTATACTAATACCGATATATCCTACAATCCCACATCATATATGCCATATTCTAAAGTAAATGTGACGTTAATTATATTTATATAGCGCTTTTCTCTAGTGACTCAAAGCGCTTTACATAGTGAAACCCAATATCTAAGTTACATTTAAAGCAGTGTGGGTGGCACTGGGAGCAGGTGGGTAAAGTGTCTTGCCCAAGGACACAACGGCAGTGACTTGGATGGCAGAAGCGGGAATCGAACTTGGAACCCTCAAGTTGCTCTACCAACCGAGCTATTTCGATGGCATCACTACCTGTTTTAAATGTATATTGTACAAAAAAATAACCTTTAACTTTAGAGCTGCAAGATGCTGAAAGAGAGTTTCATGCCACATGCGGCGGGGAGAAGACGAGCTCCCGATCAACGAAATACGCGGTAAGGCCACCTAACCTGGTTGCCATGGTTACTGCACAACCAATACACAATGGGGATGCGCGAGTCTCAAGGACAACAGGTGACGCACACGCTCCATGGGGGAACAAACATGCGAGCAACATCTCAAACGGCGTTTAGGGACTCAGAGAACCGAGTCTTTATCCTTCTGGTCCGCGGCATTCATTGGTTCCCTCCCTGCCTCTAATCCAAGTTCGTCAGAGACATGAGAGTACATCTGTGCTTCCAATAAAATCTTGCAGGAAAACCCACAAAACCAGACCTGACTCAGTATTGGTTTCTCTCAGATGGACGGATGCTACTTTCAATTTGATGTACACTCTTTAGCCCGGAGGTGCCAAACCTACGGCCCCTCGGGCCAGGTTTTATCCAGAGGTATGGTCGCGGGGGCAGCAGCCTAAGCAGGGAAGCCCAGACTTTCCTCTCCTCAGCCACTTCATCCATCTCCTCCCGGGGGATCCCGAGGCGTTCCCAGGCCAGTCGGGACACATAGTCTTCCCAACCTGTCCTGGGTCTTCCTTGTGGCCTCCTACCGGTCAGACGTGCCCGAAACACCTCGGGTGGCATCGGGACCAGATGCCCGGACCACCCTCATCTGGCTCCTCTCCACGTGGAGTAGCAACGGCTTTACTTTGAGCTCCTCCCGGATGGCAGAGCTTCTCACCCGCTCTTTAACCCTTCTATTATGTTGAGGGTCAATTTGACCCATTTCAGTTTTTGTGTTGAGCAAAGTACTGGTTATCCTTTCTTTTTCATGCTGAAATTTGGTGACTTTTCCTCATCTAGGGTCATGAATTGGTGTGTAAAATCTGAACACTTTGTTGAGTAGTGGAATGTCTTGCATAGTTTGTATACAAAGATGATGTTGCGGGTCATTTTGACCCAGACGCTTTAACGTGGGTAAATAGCCAAAATAAGCAAGTCTCTTTGATGTACTTTTTACTTTGATGTACAAGTGTTTGTATTTTGATTGCCTCTGAGACCCAGAGCCAGGTGAGGCTTGTTTATTTTGGCTATTTACCCATATTAAAGTGTCTGGGTCAAAATGACCCGCAACATCATCTTCGTATACAAACTCTGCAATACATTCCACTACACAACAAAGTGTCCAAATTTTACACACCAGTTCATGACCCTAGATGAGAAAAAGTCACCAGATTTCAGCAAGGAAAAAAAAAGGATAACCACTACTTTGATCAACACAAAAACTGAAATGGGTCAAATTGACCCATAACATAATACAATTGGAATAAAAAATTTATTGTATGTCACTTTTCTAAATGTTTGTATAACCTAAAATAAATTGTTATTGATTTAACCTGTTTTCTTGACTGTTTTGAGTGCATTTACACAGTACGGGTCAAAACAACCCGCAACATAATCAATGTCATTTTTTTTCAACATAATACAAGGGTTAACCCTTCTATTATGTTGAGGGTCAATTTAACCCATTTCAGTTTTTGTGTTGATCAAAGTACTGGTTATCCTTTCTTTTTCATGCTGAAATTTGGTGACTTTTCCTCATCTAGGGTCATGAACTGGTGTGTAAAATCTGGACACTTTGTTGAGTAGTGGAATGTCTTGCAGAGTTTGTATACAAAGATGATGTTGCGGGTCATTTTGACCCGGACGGTTTAATGTGGGTAAATAGCCAAAATAAACAAGTCTCTTTGATGTACTTTTTACTTTGATGTACAATTGTTTGTATTTTGATTGCCTCTGAGACCCAGAGCCAGGTGTGTGAAGAGAGGGAACTTTCTCAAACTTGTCCTTGTCACTGTTCTCATGTCATCTCTTCGACAAACTCACCAGAAATGAGCTCCAAAAGGATGACATCTGAGGAGACAAGGACAAGTGTGAGAAAGTTCCCTCTCTTCACACACCTGGCTCTGGGTCTCAGAGACAATCAAAATACAAACAATTGTACATCAAAGTAAGAAGTACATCAAGGAGACATGTTTATTTTTGGATCTGAACAGCTATTTACCCACATTAAAGTGCCCGGGTCAAAATGACTCGCAACATCATCTTTTTATACAAGCTCTGCACAAACATTCCACTACACAACAAAGTGTCCAGATTTTACACACCAGTTCATGACCTTAGATGAGGAAAAGTCACCAGATTTCAGCAAGAAAAAGAAAGGATAACCAGTACTTTGATCAACACAAAAACTGAAATGGGTCAAATTGACCCATAACATAATACAATTGGAATAAAAAATGTATTGTATGTCAGTTTTCTAAATGTTTATATAACCTAAAAATAAATTGTTATTGGTTTAACCTGTTTTCTTGACTGTTTTGAGTGCATTTACACAGTACGGGTCAAAACGACCCGCAACATAACCAATGTCATTTTTTTCCAACATAATACAAGGGTTAACCCTTCTATTATGTTGAGGGTCAATTTAACCCATTTCAGTTTTTGTGTTAATCAAAGTACTGGTTATCCTTTCTTTTTCATGCTGAAATTTGGTGACTTTTCCTTATCTAGGGTCATGAACTGGTGTGTAAAATCTGGACACTTTGTTGAGTAGTGGAATGTCTTGCAGAGTTTGTATACGAAGATGATGTTGCGGGTCATTTTGACCCGGACGCTTTAATGTGGGTAAATAGCCAAAATAAACAAGTCTCTTTGATGTACTTTTTACTTTGATGTACAATTGTTTGTATTTTGATTGCCTCTGAGACCCAGAGCCAGGTGTGTGAAGAGAGGGAACTTTCTCAAACTTGTCCTTGTCACTGTTGTCATGTCATCTCTTCGAAAAAACTCACCAAAAATGAGCTCCAGAAGGATGACATCTGAGGAGACAAGGACAAGTGTGAGAAAGTTCCCTCTCTTCACACACCTGGCTCTGGGTCTCAGAGACAATCCAAATACAAACAATTGTACATCAAAGTAAAAAGTACATCAAGGAGACATGTTTATTTTTGGATCTGAACAGCTATTTACCCACATTAAAGTGCCCGGGTCAAAATGACTCACAACATCATCTTTTTATACAAGCTCTGCACAAAAATTCCACTACACAACAAAGTGTCCGGATTTACACACCAGTTCATGACCCTAGATGAGGAAAAGTCACCAGATTTCAGCAAGAAAAAGAAAGGATAACCAGTACTTTGATCAACACAAAAACTGAAATGGGTCAAATTGACCCATAACATAATACAATTGGAATAAAAAATGTATTGTATGTCACTTTTCTAAATGTTTATATAACCTAAAATACAATTGTTATTGGTTTAACCTGTTTTCTTGACTGTTTTGAGTGCATTCACACAGTACGGGTCAAAACGACCCGCAACATAATCAATGTCATGTTTTTCCAACATAATACAAGGGTTAACCCTTCTATTATGTTGAGGGTCAATTTAACCCATTTCAGTTTTTGTGTTGATCAAAGTACTGGTTATCCTTTCTTTTTCATGCTGAAATTTGGTGACTTTTCCTCATCTAGGGTCATGAACTGGTGTGTAAAATCTGGACACTTTGTTGAGTAGTGGAATGTCTTGCAGAGTGTGTATACGAAGATGATGGTGCGGGTCATTTTGACCCAGACACTTTAATGTGGGTAAATAGCCAAAATAAACAAGTCTCTTTGATGTACTTTTTACTTTGATGCACAATTGTTTGTATTTTGATTGCCTCTGAGACCCAGAGCCAGGTGTGTGAAGAGAGGGAACTTTCTCAAACTTGTTATTGGTTTAACCTGTTTTCTTGACTGTTTTGAGTGCATTTACACAGTACGGGTCAAAATGACCCGCAACATTATCAATGTCATTTTTTCCAAAATAATACAAAGGTTAAGGGAGAGCCTTGCCACCCGTGATCTAGTCCTTTAGGTCTGTAGAGAGGCATAGCCGGCGAACGCGCAGCAAGGCAGGGCACAGTAGAGCCCTGCCGAAGATGGCGGCAAGAGGGCGGAGAATGCGGCTGAGCGGAGAGGCGGGGCGTGCCGGGAACGACGCTACGAGCTAGATCAGGTGCGTGGCTCGCACACCCGGCACACTATCATCTTATGTCCTCTGGCTGTATAAAAGGGGAGAAGGAGGAGGGACCGTGGCAGAAGGAGTCGGAAAACCAGCGACGGTCGAGAGCGACAAAGAGCGAGCCGCAGCTGACTGAGGGCGAGCGAGGAGTGAGCAGGAGATAGGGAGCTCAAAATAAAGCCGCTGCTCCTCCACATGGAGAGGAGCCAGATGAGGTGGTTCCGGGGCATCTGGTCAGGACGCCACCCGAGGTGTTTCGGGCACGTCCGACCGGTAGGAGGCCACGGGGAAGACCCAAGACATGCTGGGAAGACTAAGTCTCCCGGCTGGCCTGGGAACGCCTCGGGATCCCCCGGGAAGAGCTAGACGAAGTAGTTGGGGAGATGGAAGTCCCTGCTTAGGCTGCTGCCCCCGCGACCCGACCTCGGATAAGCGGAAGAAGATGGATTAAGCAAAGAAATGAAAGAAAGCAGCAATATGATTCCGTTTTAGAGACTGTTGAAACTACAAGTGTTGACAAAGTACATTGAACAAGAATTAGATTAGATTAGATTAGATAGATAGATAGTACTTTATTTATTCCGTCAGGAGAGTTCCTTCAGGAAAATTAAAATTTTCAGCACAATCCCATTCAAGATCAGACAAACATTAAAGGGAGACAGAACAGGATAGCTGACGGGTCTGCCGGCTTCCAGCGCCCCTTACAAAAAAGATGACATACAGGTAAACAAGGGGGGGGGGGGGGGAGAAAAACAAATAAATAAATACAAATAAAAATAAAAATAGAAGATTAAAATAAATAAAATTAAAAATTGGTCTTAGCCTGGGCCCTGGAGAGGGGGTGCAGACTGAGGCCAAGGGAAAAAAACAACAACTCATAGCCATAGTACACATCCCTCTTCCCTGTTTTTAAGAGGGAAACATCAAACATCAAAGAACACAGAGGACATCAAAGACATTAAAGCAGCAGATACAAGCAGACACTTCTACATACAGCTATGAATAAAAAGTAAAAGAAACATATCCACTGTGGTGGCCTCTGCGGTGTTCCACGCCATCGTCCACTGGGGAGGAGGGAGGATGGCCAGAGACAGGAGCAGACCCAACAAAGCAACCAAGACAGCCGACTCCACTCCCGGCCAGTGTCCAGTCCGCATGGATGAGTGATGATACGTCCAAGGTGACTGAGGTGTTCCACGCCATCGTCCGCTGGGGAGGAGGGAGGATGGCCAGAGACAGGAGCAGACCCAACAAAGCAACCAAGACAGCTGACGCCACTACCCGGCCAGTGTCCAGTCCGCATGGATGAGTGATGATACGTCCAAGGTGACTGAGGTGTTCCACGCCATCGTCCGCTGGGGAGGAGGGAGCATGGCCAGAGACAGGAGCAGACCCAACAAAGCAACCAAGACAGCCGACTCCACTCCCGACCAGTGTCCAGTCCGCATGGATGAGTGATGATACGTCCAAGGTGACTGAGGTGTTCCACGCCATCGTCCGCTGGGGTGGAGGGAGCATGGCCAGAGACAGGAGCAGACCCAACAAAGCAACCAAGACAGCCGACTCCACTCTCGGCCAGTGTCCAGTCCGCATGGATGAGTGGTGATACGTCCAAGGTGACTGAGGTGTTCCACGCCATCGTCCGCTGGGGAGGAGGGAGCATGGCCAGAGACAGGAGCAGACCCAACAAAGCAACCAAGACAGCCGACTCCACTCTCGGCCAGTGTCCAGTCCGCATGGATGAGTGATGATACGTCCAAGGTGACTGAGGTGTTCCACGCCATTGTCCGCTGGGGAGGAGGGAGGATGGCCAGAGACAGGAGCAGACCCAACAAAGCAACCAAGACAGCCGACTCCACTCCCGACCAGTGTCCAGTCCGCATGGATGAGTGATGATACGTCCAAGGTGACTGTGGTGTTCCACGCCATCGTCCGCTGGGGTGGAGGGAGCATGGCCAGAGACAGGAGCAGACCCAACAAAGCAACCAAGACAGCCGACTCCACTCTCGGCCAGTGTCCAGTCCGCATGGATGAGTGATGATACGTCCAAGGTGACTGAGGTGTTCCACGCCATCGTCCGCTGGGGTGGAGGGAGCATGGCCAGAGACAGGAGCAGACCCAACAAAGCAACCAAGACAGCCGACTCCACTCCCGACCAGTGTCCAGTCCGCATGGATGAGTGATGATACGTCCAAGGTGACTGAGGTGTTCCACGCCATCGTCCGCTGGGGAGGAGGGAGCATGGCCAGAGACAGGAGCAGACCCAACAAAGCAACCAGGACAGCCGACTCCACTCCCGACCAGTGTCCAGTCCGCATGGATGAGTGATGATACGTCCAAGGTGACTGAGGTGTTCCACGCCATCGTCCGCTGGGGTGGAGGGAGGATGGCCAGAGACAGGAGCAGACCCAACAAAGCAACCAAGACAGCCGACTCCACTCCCGGCCAGTGTCCAGTCCGCATGGATGAGTGATGATACGTCCAAGGTGACTGAGGTGTTCCACGCCATCGTCCGCTGGGGAGGAGGGAGCATGGCCAGAGACAGGAGCAGACCCAACAAAGCAACCAAGACAGCCGACTCCACTCCCGACCAGTGTCCAGTCCGCATGGATGAGTGATGATACGTCCAAGGTGACTGAGGTGTTCCACGCCATCGTCCGCTGGGGTGGAGGGAGCATGGCCAGAGACAGGAGCAGACCCAACAAAGCAACCAAGACAGCTGACGCCACTCCCGGCCAGTGTCCAGTCCGCATGGATGAGTGATGATACGTCCAAGGTGACTGAGGTGTTCCACGCCATCGTCCGCTGGGGAGGAGGGAGCATGGCCAGAGACAGGAGCAGACCCAACAAAGCAACCAGGACAACCGACTCCACTCCCGGCCAGTGTCCAGTCCGCATGGATGAGTGATGATACGTCCAAGGTGACTGAGGTGTTCCACGCCATCGTCCGCTGGGGAGGAGGGAGCATGGCCAGAGACAGGAGCAGACCCAACAAAGCAACCAGGACAGCCGACTCCACTCCCGGCCAGTGTCCAGTCCGCATGGATGAGCGAGGATACGTCCGAGGTGACTGTGGTGTTCCACGCCATCGTCCGCTGGGGAGGAGGGAGCATGGCCAGAGACAGGAGCAGACCCAACAAAGCAACCAAGACAGCCGACTCCACTCCTGACCAGTGTCCAGTCCGCATGGATGAGTGATGATACGTCCAAGGTGACTGAGGTGTTCCACGCCATCGTCCGCTGGGGAGGAGGGAGCATGGCCAGAGACAGGAGCAGACCCAACAAAGCAACCAAGAGAGCAGACTCCACTCCCGGCCAGTGTCCAGTCCGCATGGATGAGTGATGATACGTCCAAGGTGACTGGGGTGTTCCACGCCATCGTCCGCTGGGGAGGAGGGAGCATGGCCAGAGACAGGAGCAGACCCAACAAAGCAACCAGGACAGCCGACTCCACTCCCGGCCAGTGTCCAGTCCGCATGGATGAGTGATGATACGTCCAAGGTGACTGAGGTGTTCCACGCCATCGTCCGCTGGGGTGGAGGGAGCATGGCCAGAGACAGGAGCAGACCCAACAAAGCAACCAAGACAGCCGACTCCACTCTCGGCCAGTGTCCAGTCCGCATGGATGAGTGAGGATACGTCAAAGGTGACTGAGGTGTCCGACACCTGCTCACCCAGCCAAGACACCGCTCAGTGCTAGCTCCACAGTCCTGTCCCCCTCATCCGCATCTCCTCCAGTCCCTCCAAACAGACTCCGGTGTAGCAGACACCCAGCAGCTGGTCTCCATGGCCAAAAGGCTCCCGGGAGGCAGATCCAGAAGTCCACAAAAAAAGCACCACAGAGGTCACGAAAGTGCCACCCCTTGTCACACAGTCCCAAAGGGTCCCGGACCAAAAGGCAAGAAAATATAATAAGACATGAAAACAAGAGGGAAACACAAAAGGATGACACAAGAGCACGGAGCTCCTGCCTACAGCAGCCACTACAGCAGCGCCATCTTGGGAAAAAAATCGAAAAAATGAAAAAAAATTACGATGAACATCTTTTTTTTTCATCGAGACAAAGATTATTTATGTATTTAATATGTGTTAGGCCACTATTGTTTATTATGTATTTGTTCACTGTTCTGTTACAGACAAAAAGGAAATTGTATAAAATTGCTTAGGCCTCCATGGGGCCCTAAGCAAAATTAGATATTGGGGCCCTCTAATTCTGCCAATAATATCGATTGTTGATCATTCACACTATAAACTCATTGTGGCTCTGATCCTATTGTCAGCCTGGCATGTCTTTAAAAATGACACGTCATTTATAAAGATATTGGGGTGGCCCGGTTAAGAACATAAATAATACCAACGGATGATGTCCAGAATGCCACATATGGTTCCTAATCTTAAAATGTAGAAAACATTCAGCTACAAGAGTGGCCTGGGGGTTGAACAGTCCAAGTGATAAAGCTTTGTATTTACAGAAAAAGTTTGAGTTTCAATCAATCAATCAATCAATGTTTATTTATATAGCCCCAAATCACAAATATCTCAAAGGACTGCACAAATCATTACGACTACAACATCCTCGGAAGAACCCACAAAAGGGCAAGGAAAACTCACACCCAGTGGGCAGGGAGAATTCACATCCAGTGGGACGCCAGTGACAATGCTGACTATGAGAAACCTTGGAGAGGACCTCAGATGTGGGCAACCCCCCCCCCCCCCTCTAGGGGACCGAAAGCAATGGATGTCGAGCGGGTCTAACATGATACTGTGAAAGTTCAATCCATAGTGGCTCCAAGACAGCAGCGAGAGTCCCGTCCACAGGAAACCATCTCAAGCGGTTCAGCAGCGTAGAGATGTCCCCAACCGATACAGGCGAGCGGTCCATCCTGGGTCCCGACGAGCGGTCCATCCTGGGTCTCGACTCTGGACAGCCAGTACTTCATCCATGGTCATCGGACCGGACCCCCTCCACAAGGGAGGGGGGGTCATAGGAGAAAGAAAAGAAGCGGCAGATCAACTGGTCTAAAAAGGAGGTCTATTTAAAGGCTAGAGTATACAGATGAGTTTTAAGGTGAGACTTAAAATCCGGGAGGGTTGGCGAGTATGTCTTATAGTCCAGTGCGGGAAAATATCCTAGGGAATCCACACAGTCCCGGGTAGAACATGCAAACACCACACAGAAAGACCTCAAGCCTATTGGTAGGCATCAGCACTAACCCCTGTTCCACCGTGCTGCCCCCCTGAAGACTAACTAACTAAACTATTAAAACATTCTTAATTAACCTCCCTTAATCAATCAATCAATCAATGTTTATTTATATAGCCCCAAATCACAAATGTCTCAAAGGACTGCACAAATCATTACGACTACAACATCCTCGGAAGAACCCACAAAAGGGCAAGGAAAACTCACACCCAGTGGGCAGGGAGAATTCACATCCAGTGGGACGCCAGTGACAATGCTGACTATGAGAAACCTTGGAGAGGACCTCAGATGTGGGCAACCCCCCCCCCTCTAGGGGACCGAAAGCAATGGATGTCGAGCGGGTCTAACATGATACTGTGAAAGTTCAATCCATAGTGGCTCCAAGACAGCAGTGAGAGTCCCGTCCACAGGAAACCATCTCAAGCGGATAAGCAGCGTAGATATGTCCCCAACCGATACAGGCGAGCGGTCCATCCTGAGTCCCGACGAGCGGTCCATCCTGGGTCTCGACTCTGGACAGTCAGTACTTCCTCCATGGTCATCGGACCGGACAAGGGAGGGGGGGGACATAGGAGAAAGAAAAGGTGTTTGAGTTTATTTGGAACACGCAAGCATACAACATGATGGATCACAATTTCCAGTTTCTCTTTTCAACATGTTGGAAAAGGAGGAGGAACAAGCAGAGCCTATTAAATCCTACCTCATTTCTTTTACATAACAGTTGCTAAAACTTGTATTCACTTCCTGTTCTCAATGTATTCACAATGTACACCATCACAATCAATCAATCAATCAATGTTTACTTATATAGCCCTAAATCACTAGTGTCTCAAAGGGCTGCACAAACCACTACGACATCCTCGGTAGGCCCACATAAGGGCAAGGAAAACTCACACCCAGTGGGACGTCGGTGACAATGATGACTATGAGAACCTTGGAGAGGAGGAAAGCAATGGATGTCGAGCGGGTCTAACATGATACTGTGAAAGTTCAATCCACAATGGATCCAACACAGTCGCGAGAGTCCAGTCCAAAGCGGATCCAACACAGCAGCGAGAGTCCCGTTCACAGCGGAGCCAGCAGGAAACCATCCCAAGCGGAGGCGGATCAGCAGCGCAGAGATGTCCCCAGCCGATACACAGGCGAGCGGTACATGGCCACCGGATCGGACCGGACAGCAGCGAGAGTCCCGTCCACAGGAAACCATCTCAAGCGGAGGCGGATCAGCAGCGTAGAGATGTCCCCAACCGATACACAGACGAGCGGTCCATCCTGGGTCCCGACTCTGGATAGCCAGTACTTCATCCATGGTCATCGGACCGGACCCCCTCCACAAGGGAGAGTGGGACATAGAAGAAAAAGAAAAGAAACGGCAGATCAACTGGTCTAAAAATGGAGTCTATTTAAAGGCTAGAGTATACAAATGAGTTTTAAGGTGAGACTTAAATGCTTCCAATAAAAATAAATGAATAAATTAGTGGTAAAGTAAGTTATATTCCATACGATGAGATAAGTAAGATTATTTTGAGAATGAAAGAATGGATGGATGAATAAATTCAGAATGTTTATCATGATTCTTCTTTTTTGCACTTTAAAGTCCTACTGAAAGCCACGACTGGCGACCACACAGTCTGATAGTTTATATATCAATGATGAAATATTAACATTGCAACACATGCCAATACGGCCGCTTTAGTTTACTAAATTGCAATTTTAAATTTCGCGCGAAGTATCCTGTTGAAAACGTCGCGGTATGACGACTTGTGCGCGTGACGTCACGGACATTTTGTTTCAGCCTTGATCCCAGCTATAAGTCGTCTGCTTTCATCGCATAATTACACAGTATTTTTGACATCTTGTGTTGCTGAATCTTTTGCAATTTGTTCAATTAATAATGGAGACGTCAAAGAAGAAAGCTGTAGGTGGGAAGCGGTGCCTTTAGTAACACAAACACAGCCGGTGTTTCCTTGTTTCCATTCCCGAAAGATGATGGTGAAGCTTTACTATGGAATAGAGCGTTCAAGCGAACGTGGTTCCCTACCCAATGTCAATCAGCAGGTTTCGGTGAGAAAATTGTGGTTAAAAAGTCGCTTCTTACATCTCTGTGCCATGTCTGTCTTAGCATCGCCGGTCAAATGTGCAGACACTCCAGCACATTCCATGGGGGTCTGGCGGCAGACACTTTCGCATCTTGGGGCCAGTGGTGCAACTTGAATCCCTCCCTGTTAGTGTTGTTACACCCTCCGACAACACACCCACCAGGCATGATGTCTCCAAGGTTCCAAAAAATAGTCGAAAAAACTGAAAATAACAGAGCTGAGACCCGGTTTTTGCAATGTGTTGAAAATGAAAATGGTGGGTGTGTTACCTCGGCGACGTCACGTTCTGACGTCATCGCTAAAAGAGCGATAAACAGAAAGGCGTTTAATTCGCCAAAATTCACCCATTTAGAGTTCGGAAATCGGTTAAAAAAATAGATGGTCTTTTTTCTGCACCATCAAGGTATATATTGACGCTTACATAGGTTTGGTGATAATGTTCCCCTTTAACAAAAACTCCGGTAGCAAAAGCGGAGCCTTTCTTCTTTGCGTCTTTTCTCACTGACAGGAAGTGTCATCTTGTCTCATCAGTCTTGTACATATTAGTCTTCAATGACTAGTTTATATTTTTAGTTAATTGTTCATATTTAATGTGTACTTTGTCCAAAGAGAGCGCAGACAAAAGAAGTTAAATGCCAATGCTTTTGGGGGCCCCCTGGTGGCCAGCGGGGCCCTAAGCAAGTGCGTAGTTCGCTTATGCCTTGAGCCAACTCCACGTGACGCATTGCATTGAACCGCAATAAACTGAAGCTGAAGTGAACACGTATCTCTTATGTGTGGCTGCCATCTAATCGTCACATGTATTGCTTTGAGGTGGATAATCACCACCAGATTAATACGTACATTCGACACACCGGGTTATGTGACGCACTGTTGATTTTTTTTTTTACAAATTGAAACGAGTTTAAGTGTGCCTTATAGTCTGAAAAATACAGTAGTGTGAAGTGAAGTGAATGATATTTATATAGCGCTTTTTCTCTAGTGACTCAAAGCGCTTTACATAGTGAAACCCAATTAACCTTTTAATAGGGACCCAAACAAGTTTTGCATTGAATATTAAACAAGCAAGGCTTTTGTAGCTTTATAATCACATACAAAATCGAGTTTCAAATTATAATAATGAGTCAAAAATATCAATGGCATATCAAATGAAATGTAAATAAAAATTGGGGGAGCGGGGTTTGGCGGTATATTGTAGAGTCCCGGAAGAGTTAGTACTGCAAGGGGTTCTGGGTATTTCTTCTGTTGAGTTTATGTTGTGCTACGGTGCGGATGTTCTGCCAAAATGTCAATCAATCAATCAATCAATGTTTATTTACATAGCCCTAAATCACAAATGTCTCAAAGGACTGTACAAACCATTACGACTACGACATCCTCGGAAGAACCCACAAAAGGGCAAGTGAAGTGAAGTGAATTATATTTATATAGCACTTTTCTCAAGTGACTCAAAGCGCTTTACATAGTGAAACCCAATATCTAAGTTACATTCAAACCAGTGTGGGTGGCACTGGGAGCAGGTGGGTAAAGTGTCTTGCCCAAGGACACAACGGCAGTGACTAAGATGGCGCAAGCGGGAATCGAACCTGCAACCCTCAAGTTGCTGGCACGGCCACTCTACCGCCCGAGCTAAATTGCCCCCAGTAATTGACCTAGTTATTGACCTAAATTCTGCATGTCCGTCTTTGCATCCACGGGTCACACCTTTTACCGACATGCAAGTTCCCGATAGGACCGTAGCGGCAGCGAAGAGGGTGAAGAACACGCCAGATTGGCCCGTGGGCAGATGCTCAAAAACGCTGCAAACTGGGTGTCCGGGGAAACCCAAGTGGAATCACACAACTCCAGAACTTGCGGTAGAGGTTGTGTTCTTGACATGAGTGTTTTGTGTACAGGTAGTCGCACAGGAACTAAATAATTAATGGCATACTTATTAGGCGCCGACACCAAGGAGAAAGAACAAAGCTCAGCTGACCCCGGCCTTTTTTTTGTCTAATTTTATAAACAAGTACGTGTTCTGCAAGTCTAATAACCTTCAAGCTTAGTACCATTACCCTCAGCCCCGGCTGCCCCCCTAGGGTGTGTGCCGAGCCGCCTCTTTTACACACTATGACTGCACTGTTAAACACTGCCGTTGTGTCCTGAGGCAATATACTTTTGTTAGAATAATTGTGTATATATTATCACACTAACTTTAGTATGCTTAAAGTCCGTTGCTTTAGTTATTAGCTATTGTGCTCAAGTTAGACGTTTTCTAATCTATGCAAGGACAAAACTTCTTGTCTGAGGGGTTATCTTTGTGTTTGCCCGCTAACAGCCGAGGACTTCGAGGACCTCAACGAAGATAAGATGACCGCACACAGACGAGAGAAACTTCAAGGACCTCAACGAAGAAGGGATGACAACACGCACACGGAGCGGGGACAAGGCGAAATCACAAGGCCCCCAGCCCGTTCCGTCTCGTACTGTGCGTCCGGTAATAATAATAATATATGTGACCACTCCTTTTAGAGGCGGCCTCAGTGATGTTGACTATGGAACTCTGAATAAATACGATATGTACAGTAAATTTAAGTCCCACCTTAAAACTCATCTGTATACTCTAGCCTTTAAATAGACCTCCTTTTTAGACCAGTTGATCTGCCGCTTCTTTTCTTTCTCCTATGTCCCCCCCTCCCTTGTGGAGGGGGTCCGGTCCGATGACCATGGATGAAGTCCTGGCTGTCCAGAGTCGAGACCCAGGATGGACCGCTCGCCTGTATCGGTTGGGGACATCTCTACGCTGCTGATCCGCTTGAGATGGTTTCCTGTGGACGGGACTCTCGCTGCTGTCTTGGATCCGCTTTGAACTGAACTCTGGCGGCTGTGTTGGAGCCACTATGGATTGAACTTTCACAGTATCATGTTAGACCCGCTCGACATACATTGCTTTCGGTCCCCTAGAGGGGGGGGTGGCCCACATCTGAGGTCCTCTCCAAGGTTTCTCATAGTCAGCATTGTCACTGGCGTCCCACTGGATGTGAATTCTCCCTGCCCACTGGGTGTGAGTTTTCCTTGCCCTTTTGTGGGTTCTTCCGAGGATGTTGTAGTCGTAATGATTTGTGCAGTCCTTTGAGACATTTGTGACTTAGGGCTATATAAATAAACATTGATTGATTGATTGATGAACAAGGGTGTGTAGAGGGTGATGTCGCCAAGCTGACTGCCTGGCAACTACAGGCTTAAATAGTCCTGCGATTAATGAGAGGTGCGTGAGTCCAAACAGATGAGCCAGGTGAAACTAATGGTTGTCATGGAAACTAAAACAAACCAGGGTGCGCAAAAGGAGGAACTAATGCAGTCAAAAACAAAACCGAACATAACCCAGGATGGACCGCTCGCCTGTGTATCGGTTGGGGACATCTCTACGCTGCTGATCCGCCTCCGCTTGAGATGGTTTCCTGTGGACGGGACTCCCGCTGCTGTCTTGGATCCGCTTTGAACTGAACTCTCGCGGCTGTGTTGGAGCCACTATGGATTGAACTTTCACAGTATCATGTTAGACCCACTCGACATCCATTGCTTTCGGTCCCCTAGAGGGGGGGGGTTGCCCACATCTGAGGTCCTCTCCAAGGTTTCTCATAGTCAGCATTGTCACTGGCGTCCCACTGGATGTGAATTCTCCCTGCCCACTGGGTGTGAGTTTTCCTTGCCCTTTTGTGGGTTCTTCCGAGGATGTTGTAGTCGTAATGATTTGTGCAGTCCTTTGAGACATTTGTGATTTGGGGCTATATAAATAAACATTGATTGATTGATTGACATGTGCATGAAGGTTTTTTTAGGAGAATATGTTTCTTTAACAATGACTCTCATGTCACCACAGTGCATTCATTCATCTCAGTGACAGGTTATACTTAAAAAAAGGGTATGGCAGAGGGGTCTAAAACCTTTTCGAATAGTCTAAAATTGAGAATATATGAATCAAATATGAAGCATTTACACAAGGGAGCTTTTTTTTTTTTTTTTGGATGCATTAACCACACGAGGGTTTCTGCCTGAAAGGCTGGTGGCCAGGTCAGGCTTCTGTTTCATTTTCATAAGTGCGTGCTTGAGGTTTTAAAACGGCCCTCCCAGCACTGCTGCCGCTGTGCACGCATGCCGCCTATTCTTCATTTAATCATCCTTAACAGCCCAGCCTGGAATATTGATGATAACTCCTCTATATAATCAGATTAAATCCAAGAGATCATTTGCATACACACTGCTTCTCCGTATTTGATGCCTGCATATGACATTCATTTTGTTTCCACCTCTTATTATTATTATATGGAAATGTCCTCGGAGAATATTGAAATTGTACATCCAATGATAGAAAGTACTGATATGAATGCCTTTATTCTAGGCTTTGCAGTGTATTGCCGGGAATTTACAGTATGTGCAGTAATAGTTGCCATTGCTTTGTGTTTTCCGGACCATAGGGCTCACCGGATTATGAGGCACACTGCCGATGAGCGGGTCTATTCAGGTATTTTTGCATATAAAGACGCTCCGAGAGACTCCCGAAATTCAGCGCCTATCCCGAAAACCTCCCGGGACGAATTTTCTCACGAAAATCTCCCCAAATTCAGGTGGAGCAGGTGGCCACGCCCCGTCCAGCTCCATGCGGACCTGAGTGACGTGTCGACAGCCTGTTTTCATGTCCGCTTTCCCAAAATACAAACAACGTGTCTGCCCAATGATGTTTTAGCTGTAGAATGGTCGAGGGCGAGTTCTTGGTTTCTTGTGTGGGTTTATTGTTAGGCAGTTTCATTAACGTCCTCCCAGCGTGGTAACCACACACAACAACAGCAGTCACGTTTTCGTCTACCGTAAAGCAGTTCGTCCGCCGTAAACAGCAATGTTGTGACACTCTTAAACAGGACAATACTGCCATAAAGCTCTGGAACGACCTACCTCTGAGTGTTAGACAAGCCTCCTCTCTTCCTGTTTTTAAATCTCTCTTAAAAACATACTTTTATTCCTTGGCTTTTAACACTAAGTGATATCCATCCTGCAATGGCGCCCCATTATACACCTGCTGTGAACCTGTTTTATGTTTCATTTCTTTATTTCTTATCATATTCGGTTTGTGTTGTGTTGTTTGCTCGGTCTTCGTATTATCTTTTAACCTTTGGCTACCCCTGTGGTAAATTTTAAATGTGCTTTATATATAAAGTTGATTTGATTTGATTTGATCTACTGTGCATTTTGGGCCATGCTAGGGAGAGATGGAAGATTCCAGACTCTAGTTCCGCATGGTCAGACAAATAGTGAAAGAGAATAGAACAAGGATGGGCAATTCAACCCTTAACTCAACAATGAGTAGATGATGAGTGTATATATATATGTGTATATATATATATATATATATATATATATATATATATATATATATATATATATATATAAGAACTACTTGGTTAATTCTAGCTGTAAATATACTCCTCCCCTCTTAACCGCCACCACCACGCCACCGCCTCCCCCCACCTTTTTACCTATTTTTACTTGTCTCCTAAAGCTGGACATCTTTATGTGCTCGACGCTTCAATCATTGGTATGTTTTCATCTACAAAACCATTCTTTGTATCACTCCATTTTATCTATCTTTTCTTTAAAAAAACAAAAACAAGAAAGTCAGCATCTGCGTTCAACGAATGTTCTTCAATTCGTCATCCCCAAAGTAAAAACTGAACTGGGCGAGAAAGCATTTAGGTTTTCAGCAACGAAGACTTGGAATAACCTACAATCGAATATTCAACTTCAAACCCTTGTTACTTTAAATGAGTTTAAAGCTTCTGTTAAAGGGGAACATTATCACAATTTCAAAAGGGTTAAAAACAATAAAAATCAGTTCCCAGTGGTTTGTTGTATTTTTTGAAATTTTTTTCAAAATTTTACTGGTCCCGAAATATCCCGAAATAAATCTTTAAAGTGCCTTATTTTAGCTATTTTCAAAACCACTATCCATTTCCCTGTGACGTCACACAGTGCTGCCAATGTAAACAAACAATGGGAATACCACAGCAAGATATAGCGACATTAGCTCGGATTCAGACTCGGATTTCAGCGACTTAAGCGATTCAACAGATTACGCATGTATTGAAACAGATGGTCGGAGTATGAAAGTATTGAAGAAGAAACTGAAGCTATTGAGCAAATAGCTATTGACGCTATTCATAGCCATAGCATGGCCGAATAGCTGCATTAGCATCGCCGGTAAAATGTGCGGACCAAACGATCAGGACTTTTGCATCTTGTGACACTGGAGCAACTTAAATCTGTCGATTGGTAAGTGTTTGTTTCGCATTAAATGTGGGTGGAAGGAAACATAATATAGTTGCAAATGCATCTGCAGGTTATCGATACATCTCTGTGCCATGTCTGCTTTAGCACTGCCGGTAAATAGCATGTTAGCATCGATTAGCTGGCAGTCACACCGCGACCAAGTATGTCTGATTAGCACATAAGTCAACATCAACAAAACTCACCTTTGTGATTTCGTTGACTTTATCATTGCAAATGCATCTGCAGGTTATCCATACATCTCTGTGCCATGTCTGTCATCGCCGGTAAATAGCATGTTAGCATCGATTAGCGTAGCATGTTAGCATCGATTAGCTGGCAGTCACACCGCGACCAAATATGTCTGATTAGCACATAGGTCAACATCAACAAAACTCACCCTTGTGATTTTGTTGACTTTATCGTTGCAAATGCATCTGCAGGTTATCCATACATCTCTGTGCCATGTCTGTCATCGATGGTAAAATGTGGAGACACTCCCGCACATTCAATGGGGGTCTGGCGGCAGACACTTTCGCATTTTTTGGGCCAGTGGTGCAACTTGAATCCTTCCCTGTTAGTGTTGTTACACCCTCCGACAACACACCGACGAGGCATGATGTCCCCAAAGTTCCAAAAGATAGTCGAAAAAACGGAAAATAACAGAGCTGAGACCCGGTGTTTGTAATGTGTTGAAAATGAAAATGGTGGGTGTGTTACCTCGGTGACGTCACGTTCTGACGTCATCGCCTACAGCGCGATAAACAGAAAGGCGTTTAATTTGCCAAAATTCACCCATTTAGAGTTCGGAAATCGGTTAAAAAAATACATGGTCTTTTTTCTGCACCATCAAGGTATATATTGACGCTTACATAGGTCTGCTGATAATGTTCCCCTTTAAAGGATTGCAGTCTACCTTGTCTGTATGCACATGTGTCATATGAGCATGTTCAGAGGTGGGTAGTAACTACTAGCGCTACATTTACTCGAGTAACTTTTGGGATGAATTGTACTTCTAAGAGTAGTTTTTATGCAACATACTTTTACTTTTAATTGAGTATATTTATAGAGAAGAAACGCTACTTTTACTCCGCTCCATTTATCTACATTAAGCTCGCTACTCGCTACTTTTTTTTTATCGATCTATTAATGTTTGTTTGGGTTTTTCAAAGTAGGAACTACACATGCCTGCCTTTCACCAATCACATGCAGTCACTGGTGACGTTGGACCAATCAAACAGAGCTAGGTGGTCACGTGACCCGACTTAAACAAGTTGAAAAACTTATTGGGGTGTTACCATTTAGTGGTCAATTGTGCGGAATATGTACTGTACTGTGCAATCTACTAATAAAAGTTTCAATCAATCAATCAAAAGTGTAAAGGAAAAAAGACACTTTTCATTTCAACCGTACTTCCCGTCAAAAGCCTAAAGACTGATCGCACAGTTCCTGTCTTCACAATAAAAGCGCCGCTCCATCGCGCCTGCGCTAACAAAATAAGAGTCTCTGAAAGCCAGCGCAAACAAGCTAACAAGCTACGGAGTTTGCAGCCAATGTATTTCTTGTAAAGTGTATAAAAACGAATATGGAAGCTGGACAAATAAGATGCCAAAAACCAACGAGTTTCATGTGGTATTAGACGGAAAAGAGGAACTTTTTTTCTCCTCCATTTGAAAACGTGGATGTTATCAGCACTTTACTGTCTGATTCCAATCAATGCAAGTCATCAGAATCAGGTAATACACCAACTTATATTCTTAAACATGCATGTATATTCATTAAAACACCTTTAACATTCCCAAAAAACCGGCAAAATAAATACATATAAATGATATACTGTATATATAAATGTATTTATGTATGTATGTATGTATGTATGTATATATGAGGTAGATCACCTCGACTTGGTCATTTATTAAGTAATTGATTAACGTTGAAAAACTTATTGGGGTGTTACCATTTAGTGGTCAATTGTGCAGAATATGTACTGTACTGTGCAATCTACTAATACAAGTTTCAATCAATCAATCAATCAATCAATCAATCAATGCCTACTGAGCCTATGGTGCTGTTAAGTTATTGTGGCTCAATGTGCCTTATTTTTTTTTTATTTTAATGTATTATTTATTTATTATATACTATTGTTTTAGTTGCTTAAGAGATATTCCTGGCTCTGAATTTGTTCATTGCTATTTTTATGTTTTTGTGCATTACTTGTTGCCGTAATCATTAAACAAACAGGTTACTCATCAGTTACTCCGTACCTGAGTAGTTTTTTCACAACATACTTTTGACTTTTACTCAAGTAAATATTTGGGCGACTACTCCTTACTTTTACTTGAGTAATACATCTCTAAAGTAGCTGTACTCTTACTTGAGTACAATTTCTGGCTACTCTACCCGCCTCTGAGCATGTTTTAATGTTGTAAATGTGATATTTTATGTGTTGTTTACTGTTTTTAATGTAACCTTGCTGCTGCCCTCTTGGCCAGGTCTCCCTTGGAAAAGAGATCTAACCACTCCAGTGACACATGCCTTCTCTATCAGAGCCACCACATCAAACATGAGGTGGACGCGGGCAAATACTGGGGCACGGTCATGCTGGACCTTCAGAAGGCCTTTGACACCGTTAACCACGCTATATTGTTGGATAAGCTCCGAGCAATCGGATTCGACGAAACTTCATCAAGCTGGATGCAATCTTACTTGGAGGGGAGGAAACAGGTGGTAGAGGTGAACGGCACCATGTCCCCTCCCCTCTCAGTAAGCTGTGGAGTCCCCCAAGGCAGTATACTAGGACCTTTACTGTTCCTAATATACGTGAATGACATGCCATCAGCATGACACTGTGAATTGTTCCTGTTTGCGGATGACTCGGCAAGTCACAGGTGGAACAAATCCTCAGTGCTGAACTCCTCAATATTTGCACCTGGCTCGCTGACAACAAGCTATCCATACACTTGGGTAAAACGGAATCCATCCTATTTGGGTCCCATATCAAACTTAAGAAGGTCAGTGACTTGACTATAAAAGTGGGTGACATTGTTATCACCGGGAAGGATGAGATCACCTACCTAGGTTCCATTCCAGAGGCTAATCTTTCCTGTGATAAAATGGCAACCAAGGTGATCAAAAAGGTCAACCAAAGAACGAGATTCCTCCACAGAATCTCCTCTCTGGTCAACAAAAGCACCTTGAGGATTCTAGCGGGAACTCTCATTCAACCCTTCTTCGATTACGCTTGCACCTCCTGGTACCCCAGCACCTCTAAAACCCTCAAATCTAGACTCCAAACATCCCAGAATAAGCTAGTCCGGTTACTTTTAGACCTCCACCTCAATCCAACCCACTTCTCCAAAGTGGGCTGGCTCAGGGTGGAGGAAACAGTAAAACAACTTGCACTGAGCCTGGTCTATAAAATCCGCTACACCTCCTTGATACCGAAGTACATGTCAAACTACTTCCTTAATGTAAATGACCGCCATAACCACAACACCAGGGGGAGCTCCACAAACCACGTTAAACCCAGATTCCGATCCAACAAAGGTCTTAACTCATTCTCTTTCTATATTTGTAACAGTGTTAAAGTTGTTTATACGGCCACCCTCAGTGTGACCTGTACGGCTGTTGTTTTAGTGTTTTCATTAACATGTCAACGTTTTTTGCTTTATTTTAAACGTCCGCTGTTATTTCGTTCTCCTTATTTGCTGCTGTTTTTTTTTACGATGTATCGTATTTTAAGAACGCGCCTGCATAAAAAAGCAAACTGTGGGCTGCAAGTAGCCACCTTGTGCCACATTTTGAACACACATGTCTTCCACAATACATGATGACTCAAACTCTCAATGCTGTAAGTACATTCGCTAATTATTGCATTACAATAAACCATGCGAGGAAATCCTCTCCGAAACTCTAAATAAATTAGTATGCAACATTAATTCGAGCCGGTCTCGCCTCACACGAGAACTTCTGAATATTTTATAGCGAGCATAATTTCCTGCCCAAAAGAAGCTCTAATAGCAACAATTGAAATAGTTGCTGCTCCCTTCTGCACAAATGCTTTTAGCGGCAACATCTGTGTTGGAGTTAAAACGAGGCTTTCTGAGTGATTCAAAGGTGGTCCTTGACCTTTGTGTAATGTTCACATTGTTGTTACTCAGCCAGCGCGTGTGGGTCTGAGGGACCCAAAAATGATGTTAGATTGTGAGGCATTAAAAGCCAGAGAATGCAACGGGTCCATCAGACCCACAAACGCTAGCTGAGTAACAACAATATGAACGTTGCACGGAAATGTTCTCTGCCAGAGGGATTCTTTTGTGTTTCTGCACCTGCGGTTCCCACACAAGGTTGCTCTCTTTTTCTCGCACATTTGACCCTCTGATGTTCTGTGTACCTACACTGTCCTGTGTGTGTGTGTGTGTGTGTGTCCTGGGCATGACGTTAAAGGGGAACATTATCACAATTTCAAAAGGGTTAAAAACAATAAAAATCAGTTCCCAATGTCTTGTTCTATTTTTTGAAGTATTTTTTACCGGCCCCGGAATATCCCTAAATAAAGCTTTAAAGTGCCTTATTTTCGCTATCTTTGAAACCACTATCCATTTCCCTGTGACGTCATACAGGGCTGCCAATACAAACAACATGGCGGTTACCACAGCAAGATATAGCGACATTAGCTCGGATTCAGACTCGGATTTCAGCGGCTTAAGCGATTAAACAGATTACCCATGTATTGAAACAGATGGTCGGAGTATGGAGGCAGATAGCGAAATCAAAATTGAAGCTATTGAGTGAATAGCTATTGACGCTATTCGGCCATAGCGTGGGTGTACCTAATGAAGGTACACCCACGGTTGTAGCGGACATGTTAGCCCAGCACCATTAAAAGTCGTCTCTTTTCATCGCATAATTACACAGTATTTTGGACAACTGTGTTGCGGAATCTTTTGCAATTTGTTCAATCAATAATGGAGACGTCAAAGAAGAATGCTGTTGGTGGAAAGCGGTGGATTGCAGCTGCCTTTAGCAACACAAACACAGCCGGTGTTTTTTTGTTGTGAAGTTTTAACACGGAGCGGTCAAGCGAACACGTTTCTCTACGTCAACCAGCAAGTTTTTGGATGGGAAAATTGTGATATTAAGTCGGCTCTTACCGGAGACTTCAGTGGATTATGCGACCTCCTCCTGCAGCTCAAAAAGGCAGCTGTGATCTTGGCTCCTCGGCTTCTCTCAGAGACATTACAATTTTAAATTTCCCGCAGAGTTTTTGGTTGAAAACGTCGCGGAATGATGACGCATACGCGTGACATCTCGGGTTGTAGCGGACATGTTAGCCCAGCACCATTAAAAGTCGTCTCTTTTCATCGCATAATTACACAGTATTTTGGACATCTGTGTTGCGGAATCTTTTGCAATTTGTTCAATCAATAATGGAGACGTCAAAGAAGAATGCTGTTGGTGGAAAGCGGTGGATTGCAGCCGCCTTTAGCAACACAAACACAGCCGGTGTTTTTTTGTTGTGAAGTTTTAACACAGAGCGGTCAAGCGAACACGTTTCTCTACGTCAACCAGCAAGTTTTTGGATGGGAAAATTGTGATATTAAGTCGGCTCTTACCGGAGACTTCAGTGGATTATGCGACCTCCTCCTGCAGCTCAAAAAGGCAGCTGTGATCTTGGCTCCTCGGCTTCTCTCAGAGACATTACAATTTTAAATTTCCCGCAGAGTTTTCGGTTGAAAACGTCGCGGAATGATGACGCATACGCGTGACATCTCGGGTTGTAGCGGACATGTTAGCCCAGCACCACTAAAAGTCGTCTCTTTTCATCGCATAATTACACAGTATTTTGGACATGTGTGTTGCGCAATCTTTTGCAATTCGTTCAATTAATAATGGAGACGTCAAAGAAGAATGCTGTTGGTGGAAAGCGGTGGATTGCAGCTGCCTTTAGCAACACAAACACAGCCGTTTTTTTGTTGTTGTTGTGAAGTTTTAACACAGAGCGGTCAAGCGAACACGTTTCTCTACGTCAACCAGCAAGTTTTTGGATGGGAAAATTGTGATATTAAGTCGGCTCTTACCGGGGACTTCAGTGGATTATGCGACCTCCTCCTGCAGCTCAAAAAGGCAGCTGTGGTCTTTGCTCCTCGGCTTCTCTCAGAGACATTACAATTTTAAATTTCCCGCAGAGTTTTCGGTTGAAAACGTCGCGGAATGATGACGCATACGCGTGACATCTCGGGCTGTAGCGGACATCTTAGCCCAGCACCACTAAAAGTCGTCTCTTTTCATCGCATAATTACACAGTATTTTGGACATCTGTGTTGCGCAATATTTTGCAATTTGTTTAATCAATAATGGAGACGTCAAAGAAGAATGCTGTTGGTGGAAAGCGGTGGATTGCAGCCGCCTTTAGCACCGAGACACAGCCGGTGTTTTTTTGTTGTGAAGTTTTAACACAGAGCGGTCAAGCGAACATGTTTCTCTACGTCAACCAGCAAGTTTTTGGATGGGAAAATTGTGATATTAAGTCGGCTCTTACCGGAGACTTCAGTGGATTATGCGACCTCCTCCTGCAGCTCAAAAAGGCAGCTGTGATCCTGGCTCCTCCATTGGCTTCTCTCAGAGACATTACAATTTTAAATTTCCCGCAGAGTTTTCGGTTGAAAACGTCGCGGAATGATGACGCATACGCGTGACATCTCGAGTTGTAGCGGACATATTAGCCAAGCGCCACACATAGCAAAAAGTCGTCTCTTTTCATCGCATAATCACACAGTATTTTGGACTACTGTATTGCGGAATCTTTTGCAATTCGTTCAATTAATAATGGAGACGTCAAAGAAGAATGCTGTTGGTGGAACGCCATTTACACAATGTGCCAACTTCACTGGTTTTGGGTTTTGTATACTCAAGGCTGACCAAGATCCAAAAAATACAAACCTTGAAGAAAGTCGTCCCTTGAGTTATAATAATCCCAAAAGCTATTGGTATTTGTTGCTTTACTTTGGTGTAGTTTTTGTAAAACTGGTATTCCAGGTGTGTAACATTCCTGATCCAACAGTTTAGTTGTTGTCAATGTTTCTGTCAAGCCGTGGACTGATGTTGACGGCTCTGGGATTCGGTTAGGTCTCCAAAGATTGCCTCGATTGAAACTCCTGAATAATTAAACTAAAACCGGTCGGCTCTTGTGCTTTTACAGCGTTTGTCAGAAACTGCACCCACGGATCTTTCGCGGAGCACGGGAGGCGGAAATTGCAACTCTCGCAGGATAATAGACTCATCACGGAGCACTGCCAGCAGGACAAAAACGACATCCAGGCCGACAAGATGCACCTTTTGAAACTGCAAAATGACAAAAAAAACACTACAAAAGTCCATTAAAGTCCTACTGAAATGAGAGTTTCTTATTCAAACGGGGATAGCAGCTCCATTCTATGAGTCATACTTTATCATTTCGCCATATTTTTGCTGAAAGAATTTAGTAGAGAACATCCACGATAAAGTTTGCAACTTTTGCTCGCCAATAAAAAAAAGCCTTGCCTGTACCGGAAGTAGCAGACGATGTGCGCGTGACGTCACGGGTTGTGGAGCTCCTCACATCTGAACATTGTTTACAATCATGGCCACCGGCAGCGAGAGCGATTCGGACCGAGAAAGCGGCGATTCCCCCATTAATTTGAGCGAGGATGAAAGATTCGTGGATGAGGAAAGTGAGAGTGAAGGACTAGGGGGAAAAAAAGACAGGGCAGTGCTAGCGATTCAGATGTCATTAGACACATTTACTAGGATACTTCCACCAATGTGGGGCGGTTTCGCTCGGTTGGTAGAGTGGCCGTGCCAGCAACTTGAGGGTTGCAGGTCCAATTCTTGCTTCTGCCAACCTAGTCACTGCCGTTGTGTCCTTGGGCAAGACACTTTACCCACCTGCTCCCAGTGCACCCACACTGGTTTGAATGTAACTTAGATATTGGGTTTCTCTATGTAAAGCACTTTGAGTCACTAGAGAAAAAGCGCTATATAAATATAATTCACTTCACTAATTCTGGAAAATCCCTTATTTGTTTATTGTGTTACTAGTTTTGTCGTGAGATCATACTGTCGTACCTGAAAGCCGGAGGGGTGTGGCGACCGCCAGTGTCTCTGAGGGAAGCCACGTTTCTCGACAAGGCGAAGAGAAGGCAGCCTGTCGGGCCGGGCTGAGATCCCGCCCCCCCCTACACGTTGGAAGCATCTTACGTTCGGGGGGCGGCCGGTCGGAGGAGTCTTGCAGCTGCCTCTTTGACAGGTGCACCAGGAACAAAGCAAGCTGCGCTCATGTCTACGGTAGGAGCTGACTTATTACCACAATTTTCTCGCCGAAACCTGCCGTTTGACATTGTGGAGGGACGGAGCCAAGCAGCCGACAGCCGGGGCGGACAAATGCCGGTCCTACCCGCATTAATTTGAGCGAGGATGAAAGATTCGTGGATGAGGAAAGTGAGAGTGAAGGACTAGGAAAAAAAAGACAGGGCAGTGCTAGCGATTCAGATGTTATTAGACACATTTACTAGGATAATTCTGGAAAATCCCTTATCGTGTTACTAGTTTTGTCGTGAGATCATACTGTCGTACCTGAAAGTCGGAGGGGTGTGGCGACCGCCAGTGTCTCTGAGGGAAGCCACGTTTCTCGACAAGGCGAAGCGAAGGCAGCCTGTCGGGCCGGGCTGAGATTTCCCCCCCCCCCCTCCTACACGTTGGAAGCATCTTACGTTCGGGGGGCGGCCGGTCGGAGGAAGCAAGACAGTCCGCAGCTGCCTCTTTGACAGGTGCACGAGGAACGACGCAAGCTCCGCTCATGTCTACGGTAAGAGCCGACTTATTACCACAATTTTCTCGCCGAAACCTGCCGTTTGACATTGTGGAGAGACGGAGCCGAGCAGCCGACAGCAGGGGCGGACAAATGCCGGTCCTACACGCATTAATTTGAGCGAGGATGAAAGATTTGTGGATGAGGAAAGTGAGAGTGAAGGACTAGGAAAAAAAACACAGGGCAGTGCTAGCGATTCAGATGTTATTAGACACATTTACTAGGATAATTCTGGAAAATCCCTTATCGTGTTACTAGTTTTGTCGTGAGATTATGCTGTCGTACCTGAAAGTCGGAGGGGTGTGGCGACCGCCAGTGTCTCTGAGGGAAGCCACGTTTCTCGACAAGGCGAAGCGAAGCCAGCCTGTCGGGCCAGGCTGAGATTTTTTTCCCCCACTCCTACACGTTCGAAGCATCTTACGTTCGGGGGGCGGCCGGTCGGAGGAAGCAAGACAGCCCGCAGCTGCCTCTTTGACAGGTGCACGAGGAACGACGCAAGCTCCGCTCATGTCTACGGTAGGAGCCGACTTATTACCACAATTTTCTCGCCGAAACCTGCCGTTTGACATTGTGGAGAGACGGAGCCGAGCAGCCGACAGCAGGGGCGGACAAATGCCGGTCCTACACGCATTAATTTGAGCGAGGATGAAAGATTCGTGGATGAGGAAAGTGAGAGTGAAGGACTAGGAAAAAAAAGACAGGGCAGTGCTAGCGATTCAGATGTTATTAGACACATTTACTAGGATAATTCTGGAAAATCCCTTATCGTGTTACTAGTTTTGTCGTGAGATTATGCTGTCGTACCTGAAAGTCGGAGGGGTGTGGTGACCGCCAGTGTCTCTGAGGGAAACCACGTTTCTCGACAAGGCGAAGCGAAGGCAGCCTGTCGGGCCGGGCTGAGATTGTTTTTCCCCCACTCCTACACGTTGGAAGCATCTTACGTTCGGGGGGCGGCCGGTCGGAGGAAGCAAGACAGTCCGCAGCTGCCTCTTTGACAGGTGCACGAGGAACGACGCAAGCTCCGCTCATGTCTACGGTAAGAGCAGACTTATTACCACAATTTTCTCGCCGAAACCTGCCGTTTGACATGTAGTCGGGAACCATGTTCGCTTGACCGCTCTGTTCCATAGAAAAGCTTCACCTTTGGGAATGTAAACAAGGAAACACCGGCTGTGTTTGTGTTGCTAAAGGCGGCCGCAATACACCGCTTCCCACCTACATCTTTCTTCTTTGACGTCTCCATTATTAATTGAACAAATTGCAAAAGATTCAGCAACATAGATGTCCAGAATACTGTGGAATTATGGGATTAAAGCAGACGACTTATAGCAGGCATCGGGCTGGAAAACAATGTCCGCTACAATCCGTGACATCACGCGCACGCACCATCATATCGCGACGTTTTCAACAGGATACTTTGCGCGAAATCTAAAATTGCAATTTAGTAAACTAAAAAGGCCGTGTTGGCATGTGTTAAGATGTTAACATTTCATTATTGATATATAAACTATCAGACTGTGTGTTCTGTTCCATAGTAAAGCTTCAACTTCGGGAATGTAAACAAGGAAACACCGGCTGTGTTTTAGTTGCTAAAGGCGGCCGCAATACACCGCTTCCCACTTACACCTTTCTTCCATGACGTCTCCATTATTAATTGAACAAATTGCAAAAGATTCAGCAACACAGATGTGTAAGTTACCCATGCCTTGGGCACTAATGCACCCCCATACCATCACACATGCTGGCTTTTGAACTTTGCATCGATGACAGTCTGGATGGTTTGCTTCCCCTTTGGTCCGGATGACAGGATGTCAAATATTTCCGAAGAAAATTTGAAATGTGGACTCGTCAGACCACTTTTCCACTTTGCATCAGTCCGTCTTAGATGATCTCGGGCCCAGAGAAGCCGGCGGCTTTTCTGGATGTTGTTGATAAATGGCTTTCACTTTACATAGTAGAGCTTCAACTTGCACTTACAGATGTAGCGACGGACTGTATTTAGTGACAGTGGTTTTCTGAAGTGTTCCTGAGCCATCCATTGCTTTGTACATCAAGCAAGAATGGGAAAGAATTGCAACTGAAAAGCTTCAAAAATGTGTCTCCTCAGTTCCCAAACATTTACTGAGTGTTGTGGAGGGGGTCCGGTCCGATGACCATGGATGAAGTACTGACTGTCCAGAGTCGAGACCCAGGATGGACCGCTCGTCGGGACCCAGGATGGACCGCTCGCCTGTATCGGTTGGGGACATCCCTACGCTGCTGATCCGCTTGAGATGGTTTCCTGTGGACGGGACTCTCACTGCTGTCTTGGAGCCACTATGGATTGAACTTTCACAGTATCATGTTGGACCCGCTCGACATCCATTGCTTTCGGTCCCCTAGAGGGGGGGGGGTTGCCCACATCTGAGGTCCTCTCCAAGGTTTCTCATAGTCAGCATTGTCACTGGCGTCCCACTGGATGTGAATTCTCCCTGCCCACTGGGTGTGAGTTTTCCTTGCCCTTTTGTGTGTTCTTCCCCAGGATGTTGTAGTCGTAATGATTTGTGCAGTCCTTTGAGACATTTGTGATTTGGGGCTATATAAATAAACATTGATTGACTGATGAACTGTAGTCCCCGGTACCTGATTCCAAATAAGCGGTTGAAGATGGATGGATGGATGTCATGGCACCAGGCAGGGAAGCTGCTCTACCTGATTTGTACGCCCAACCACTATCCTCGCTACTGATTGGCTAAGAAATGTAATGCAGAGTAGTTTAGCTCCCCAGAAGTCTGCCAAGGTTGTGTACAGACCTCTGGTGAGTGAAGTGAATTATATTTATATAGCGCTTTTTCTCTAGTGACTCAAAGCGCTTTACATAGTGAAACCCAATATCTGAGTTACATTTAAACCAGTGTGGGTGGCACTGGGAGCATGTGGGTAAAGTGTCTTGCCCAAGGACACAACGGCAGTGACTAGAATGGCGGAAGTGGGAATCGAACCTGCAACCCTCAAGTTCAAAACCAACAGAAAACACAAAAGACTCAAAAATCTAATCATAATATGATCCGGGAAGCGGATCATAACAGACACGCGTGGACTTGCCGGCAATCAATGGCAGGTGAGGAACAAAACACAGTGGTCAGCGTGACAAGCAGGAAGTGGAAACCAAAATAAGAGCACTTATGGAAAGTAAATACAAAAACAAGAAAACAAACAAAGGAAATGACAGATCGTCCAAAAACAATAACAATATCATCAACTAGAGAATGGAGTTTGACAAAAAATCCAAGAGAGTGTATGGTGTGTGCGACTATTTGTAAGAATTAACTGTTGAGTGTCACCGTAAATGTTGAGTGAGAGGCAAGTCCAAAAGGGGGCGGGGCAGGCTCATAGATCCATGAAACAAGCAGGTAGTCGGGAGCTATAGGGGAGCAAAGGGGGGTCCGTGTCCAAGCGGGGGGTCGAGGATCAAGGGAGACAATCCAAAGTCCAGTGGAAAGTCGAGATCATGGGTGGCACTGGGAGCAGGTGGGTAAAGTGTCTTGCCCAAGGACACAACGGCAGTGACTAGAATGGCGGATGTGGGAATCGAACCTGCAACCCTCAAGTTCAAAACCAACAGAAAACACAAAAGGCTCAAAAATCTAATCATAATATGATCCGGGAAGCGGATCATAACAGACACATGTTGATTGGCAGCAAGCGTGGACTTGCCGGCAATCAATGGTAGGTGAGGAACAAAACACAGTGGTCAGCGTGACAAGCAGGAAGTGGAAACCAAAATAAGAGCACTTATGGAAAGTAAATACAACAACAAGAAAACAAACAAAGGAAATGACAGATCGTCCACAAACAATAACAATATCATCAACTAGAGAATGGAGTTTGACAAAACATCCAAGAGAGTGTATGGTGTGTGCGACTATTTGTAAGAATTAACTGTTGAGTGTCACCGTAAATGTTGAGCGAGAGGCAAGTCCAAAAGGGGGCGGGGCAGGCTCATATATCCATGAATCAAGCAGGTAGTCGGGAGCTATAGGGGAGCATAGGGGGGTCCGTGTCCAAGCGGGGGGTCGAGGATCAAGGGAGACAATCCAAAGTCCAGTGGAAAGTCATTGGATTGCGAGTCGTCTCGTATCAGTGTTTCTGACTTCCAAGGGCGAACATCGAGTACCCATGACGGCGGATGCCAGAAAACTGTTCTCCAAAATAATAGAGTCCGTGAATGACAATTTGCTCAGTTGCGTCCTCTGAGTCCACACAGGAGCTGAATCATAGACTGCTTTGAAACTTACTGCCAGCTAGTCGGTCCTTGTTGAGCCACATTCCGCTACATTCCCACATTGGCTTTGAGAAGACGCTGAATGCTCCGGAGCATCCAGATAAAGTTTCTAATTTCGCGAGTCGGTGCACTTTGTGTGTGGCCCACTAATGGCTAATGGAGTAAATAATTATAAAGCCGCCCTGCGATGAATCTGATCGGTTTCTCCGTCTCTTCTCTAGCGGCTTTAAAAAGAAGCCTGAGGGGGTTGAAGCTGCTTTATGGTGATGCCAAAAGAAACATTGAAGCTAATCCACAGGTTCAATTTTACACAAAGTGCAGAGACTGTAGGTCATCATCAGAGTCCTCTGAAAAGTCTCAAAGGGTTAAATAACACAATAGAAATCAAGACGAGACGTAGTGAATACATGAATAATGATCTCAGCGTCACTGGTGGACAAAATGTCTAGGATTAAAAGACTACAGTTGGTACAAATGCGGCTGCTAGACTTTTGACAAGAACAAGAAAGTTTGATCATATTACGCCTGTACTGTATATATACATATATACATATATATATACACAGGTGCTGCTCATATTATTAGAATATCATGAAAAAGTGTATTTATTTCAGTAATTATATTCAGAACCTGAAACTTACATATTATATCAATTCATTACACAGATAGTGATATATTTGAAATGTTTATTTCTTTAAATTTTGATGATTAGTACTGACAATTACTGAAAATCCCAAATTCTGTATCTCAGAAAATTAGAATATTAGTTCCGACTAGTACCAAAAAATATTTTTTTAGAAATGTGAGCCAACTGAAAAGTATGAACATGGAAAGTTTCAGCATGTACGGCAATCAATACTTAGTTGCAGCTCCTTTTTGCCTGAATTGCTGCAGCAATACGGCGTGGTATAAAGTCGGCCAGTCTGTTGCACTCCTCAGGTGTTATGAGAGCCCAGGTTGCTTTAATAGTGGCCTTCAGCTCTTCAGCATTGTTGGGTCTGGCATCTGGCATCTTCCGCTTCACAATACCCCATAGCTTTTCTATGGGGTTAAGGTCAGGTGAGTTAGCAGGGATACCATGGTCCTTAAACCAGGTACTGGTAGATTTGGCACTGTGTGCAGGTGCCAAGTCATGTTGGAAAATGAAATCTTCACCTCCATAAAATTGGTCGGCGGCAGGCAGCATAAAGTGTTGTAAAACTTCCTGGTAGACTGCTGCATTGACCCTAGACCTCAGGAAACACAGTGGACCAACATGGCAGCCCAGACCATTACCCATTGTGGAAATTTGACACTGGACTTCAGACAACGTGGATTCTGTGCCTCTCCTGTCTTCCTCCAGACTCTGGGACCTTGATTTCCAAAGGAGATACAACATTTACTTTCATCTGAAAACATAACTTTGGACCACTCAGCAGCAGTCCAGTCCTTTTTGTCTTGAGCCCAGGCGAGACGCTTTTGACGTTGTCTCTTATTCAAGAGTGGCTTTACACAAGGAATGCGACAGCTGAAGCCCATATCTTGCATACGTCGCTGCGTGGTGGTTCTTGAAGCACTGACTCTAGCTGCAGTCCACTCTTTGTGGATCTCCCCCACATTTTTGAATGGGTTTTGTTTGACAATCCTCTCCAGGGCGCGGTTATCCCTCTTGCTTGTACACTTTTACCACATCTTTGTCTTCCCTTGGCCTCTCTATTAATGTGCTTGGACACAGAGCTCTGGGAACATCCAACCTCTTTGGCAATGACCTTTTGTGTCTTGCCCTCCTTCTTTAAAGTATCAATGGTCATCTTTTGGACAGTTGTCAAGTCAGCAGTCTTCCCCAGGATTGTGTGTCATACAGAATCAAAACGAGAGACCATTTAAAGGCTTTTCCAGGTGTTTTGAGTCAGTTAGCTAATTAGAGTGTGGCACCAGGTGTCTTCAATATCTGACCTTTTCACCATATTCTAATTTTCTGAGATGTTGAATTTAGGGTTTTCATTGGTTGTCAGCTATAATCAACTCCTTTTTGGCAAAAAACCCTTGAAATGTATCAGTCTGTTTGGAATGAATGTATACATTCTACAAGTTTGACTTTCTAAATGGAATTAATGAAATAAATCAATTTTTTCATGATATTCTAATAATATGACCAGCACCTGTATATATACCTATACTGGCTCACCTGCACTGGCTTCCTGTGCACTTAAGATGCGACTTTAAGGTTTTACTACTTACGTATAAAATACTAAGTGGTCTAGGCACATCCCATCTTGCAGATTGTATTGTACCATATGTCCCGGCAAGAAATCTGCGTTCAAAAGACTCCGGCTTATTAGTGATTCCCAAAGCCCAAAAAAAGTCTGCGGGCTATAGAAAGTTTTATATTCGGGCTCCAGTACTCTGGAATGCCCTCCCGGTAACAGTTAGAGATGCTACCTCAGTAGATTCATTTAAGTACCCTCTTAAAACTCATTTGTATACAAATTACTTTTAACACTTTAAATAGCCCTTTTAGACCAGTTGATCTGCCGTCTCTTTTCTGCTCTGCCCCTCTCTCTTGCATGGAGAGGTTATTAGCTGGCCACAGACGAGGCGCTAGGTGTTCAAAGTCGGGACCCGGGCTGGACCACTCATCTGTGCATTAGTTGGAGAAGTCTCTTCGCTGCTGACCTGTCTCCACTCAAGATGATCTCATGCTGGCCCCACTATGGACTGGACTCTCACACTATTAACTAGATCCACTCGATGTCCATTGCACCGGTCGCCCAGGTGGTGGGGCGGGGGAGTGTGCAGGGGGGTGTTAACTATTGTGGGTTAGAGTTAGGTTAGGGCAGGGGTGCCCATTACGTCGATCGCGAGCTACCAGTCGACCGCGGGGGGGTGTGTCAGTCCATCTCCAGCCAGGCTTTTAAAAAAAATAGACCTAAAAATGAGTGATCATCAATCTTCACCAAGACGTCACTTAAATGACATTCACGGTACCGGAGGGTCTTGTGAGATGACGCTGGCTGCTGCAAGATCATTATTATGAAAATATGACCGAGAGGAAGGCCAGAAACACTTTTTATTTCAACAGACTCTCGCGCCGTACCTTCCGTCAAAACTCTAAAGGCCGACTGCACATTTCCTATCTTCACAATAAAAGCCCTGCTTCATGCTGCCTGCGCTAACTAAATACAGAGTCTCGGAAAACTGCCGTGCACAAGCGATCCCTCAGAAAGCTGGCGTGCACATCACTTGTGCACGCCAGCTTTCCGAGACTCTTATTTTGTTAGCGCAGGCAGCATGAAGCACGGCTTTTATTGTGAAGATAGGAAATGTGCAGTCGGCCTTTAGAGTTTTGACGGAAGGGACGGCGCGAAAGTCTGTTGAAATAAAAAGTGTTTCTCGCCTTCCTCTCTGTCATTTTTTCATAATAATGAACTGGCAGCAGCCAGCGTCATCTCATATCAATTTGAGGCCAAACTGTTTGTTTGTTTGTTCCACCTTCAGCGTCTATTTTACAAGTGAGTAAACTTTCCCCTGCATGTGGGCGCTGTATAAAGAGCCCCACTAAAAGGTGATAAACACTTGAAATGCACCACTGTGAATGAATAATGGCTCCCTACCGCTTCGGCTTTCTTCCACTGCTCCAGGGCAAGGAAAGTCAGGTCGCGGCATTCCCGCTTCGCTTTGAAGCCTCCGTTGTTTTCCCCAAACGTCAACACTCCTCCGATGCTTTTCATGCCATGCGATCCTTTTTATTATCACGCAAGATAAACACTCGCTGAGAGTTTTTCATCGTTCCCCTTTTCATGCCCTCCGGCAGGTAAGTTTAAAGGAATCTGGGGGTAAATCAGACTGGTGAGGAGTGGCTTTGTTTCTCCTCTCCAGCAGGCCGGAAGGAAAAGTGCTGACAGAAGCCCGGCTTGCTGGCAGATCTTCAGGGAGGAAAGAAAAGCGTGTTTGTAATTGAGCCGACACAATGCTGCTTTACCCTTTGAAATATGGACTCCGATCGACTCTGCTCAGAAGAGTCGATCAGTGGAGTTTGGCGCTTTGATGAGAAAAGAAGGGGAGAGCGTGCACCTCTGTAGAGGACGGCAGGGAAAGATTTGTTTAACCTTTAAAAAGTCTTTTTAATTTATAGCAAAACATGCCAACCTCCAAAATGCTGCTGTGAAAGGAGTTTTTCCATTAGTATTATTGTTTATTACCTACTATAAGGCGCATGCAAAATAATTTTTCCCCCCCTCAAAACTCGATGTAGAGAGGTGGAACCGGCGAATGAGCCCTGACCAAGATGGCGGCGAGGAGGCGGAGTATGCGGCCGAGCGGAGAGGCGGGGCGTGCCGGGAGCAACGCCGCAGTCATTTGCAGGTGTGTGGATCGCGCACCAGATCTCCTCATGTAGTACAGAGTCTCGGAAAACTGGCGTGCACAAGCGATCCCTCAAAAAGCTGGCGTGCACATCACATGTGCACGCCAGCTTTCTGAGGCTCTTATTTTGTTAGCGCAGGCAGCATGAAGCAGGGCTTTTATTGTGAAGATAGGAAATGTGCAGTCGGCCTTTAGAGTTTTGACGGAAGGGACGGCGCGAAAGTCTGTTGAAATAAAAAGTGTTTCTCGCCTTCCTCTCTGTCATTTTTTCATAATAATGAACTGGCAGCAGCCAGCGTCATCTCACAAGACCCTCGGGTGCCGTGAATGTCAATCAAGCAAGCTACGGAATTTGCCGCCAATGTTTTTCTTGTAAAGTATATGGAAGCTGGATGAATTAGATGCCAAATCCAACCACTTTCATGTGGTATTGTACAGAAAGGACAACTTTTTTTCTCCTCCATTTGAAAATGTGGGCGTTATCATCATTACTGTCTGATTCCAATCAATGCAAGTCATCAGAATCAGGTAATACACCAACTTATATTCTTGTCTTTGTGAAAGAAAGACATCTATATGTGTTACACATGCTTGTATTATCATTAAACACATTTAACTTGTTTACAAAAACGTCTCTTTCATAAATAAATAAATATAAATGATATATATATGGGTCTCCCCATGTCTAGCATTAAAAGATTACAGTTGGTACAAAATACGGCTGCTAGACTTTTGACAAGAACAAGAAAGTTTGATCACATTACGCCTGTACTGTATATACCTTTATATACATATATACATACATATATACCTGTACTGGCTCACCTGCACTGGCTTCCTGTGCACTTAAGATGTGACTTTAAGGTTTTACTACTTACGTATAAAATACTACACGGTCTAGCTCCATCCTATCTTGCCGATTGTATTGTACCGTATGTCCCGGCAAGAAATCTGCGTTCAAAAGACTCCGGCTTATTAGTGATTCCTAGAGCCCAAAAAAAGTCTGCGGGCTATAGAGCGTTTTCCGTTCGGGCTCCAGTACTCTGGAATGCCCTCCCGGTAACAGTTTGAGATGGCACCTCAGTAGAAGCATTTAAGTCTCACCTTAAAACTCATCTGTATACTCTAGCCTTTAAATAGACCTCCTTTTTAGACCAGTTGATCTGCCGCTTCTTTTCTTTCTCCTATGTCCCCCCCTCCCTTGTGGAGGGGGTCCGGTCCGATGACCATGGATGAAGTACTGGCTGTCCAGAGTCGAGACCCAGGATGGACCGCTCGTCGGGACCCAGGATGGACCGCTCGCCTGTATCTGTTGGGGACATCTCTACGCTGCTGATCCGCTTGAGATGGTTTCCTGTGGACGGGACTCTCGCTGCTGTCTTGGATCCGCTTGAACTGAACTCTCGCGGCTGTCTTGGAGCCACTATGGATTGAACTTTCACAGTATCATGTTAGACCCGCTCGACATCCATTGCTTTCGGTCCCCTAGAGAGGGGGGGTTGCCCACATCTGAGGTCCTCTCCAAGGTTTCTCATAGTCAGCATTGTCACTGGCGTCCCACTGGATGTGAATTCTCCCTGCCCACTGGGTGTGAGTTTTCCTTGCCCTTTTGTGGGTTCTTCCGAGGATGTTGTAGTCGTAATGATTTGTGCAGTCCTTTGAGACATTTGTGATTTGGGGCTATATAAATAAACATTGATTGATTGATTGATATAAATGAGGTAGATCCCCTCGAGTTGGTCAATTGAAAAGTAGCTCGCCTGCAGAAAAAGTGTGGGCACCCCTGGTCTAACAGAACCTATTGCAAAAAAAAGGCCAAATATCCTCTAACAGGACATACTCCAAAAGTGCTAGTCACAGATTATCTATATGACAAAACCTACTGCAAAAAAACCGGGCTTTTATCTAAAAAAATATATATAAATATGTAATTTTGACAAAATTAATAGTCTGACAAAACAAAAGTCCATTGCAGAGGACGCTGGTTCTCAGGAGTATGTAAATAAAGTTAGAACAACATAAACACATTGCATGTGTTTTGCTTATGGTTGGCAAACATGTAGTTGCATAACAAAACTACATTAAGTTTAATCCTCAGTTCATAGTTCTGTAGGACATTAAACAATACGGCACCCGATATATTGTAATACCTGGACTAAATGCAGGAAGAATTCGACTTTGTAATTGGCTTTGTATTGTTTTGTGTTGCTCAGGCTGTGAACCGCAATAAAAAGCTACCAGAGGTGCTCTTAATTAGAAAAAAAGGGCCGATTCTCATTAACATTACATATAAAAGCCACCTTTATTGCTACAACCAGGGTGGTTGAACCATTAAAGGGGCAGTTTGTAACTTGTTCAAAGTTACATTTTTTAAACCGAAAAAAATAAAAAAAATAAACATATGAACACCGCCTGCTGTTTTTTGTTACGCTGAATTGTTTAACAGAACAAATAATTGTTCCCAATTACTAACTCAATTAAATGAGAACTGTTCGTCGGCTCAAGGAAAAACTCACAGTCGCAGATGTACACACATTCCGTGTTTTGTTTTGTTTGTGCACTTCCACAGACACAAGGATTTCAAAATGGATGTTAAAGGCCAACTAAAAGCCACTACTACCGACCACGTAGTCTGATAGTTTATATATCAATGATGAAATATTAACATTGCAACACATGCCGATACGGCCGATTTAGTTTACTAAATTGCTATTTTATGTTTCGCGCGGAAGTATCATGCTAAAACGTCGCGGTATGATGACGCGTGCGTGTGACGTCACGGATCGTAGAGGGCATTTTGGTCCAGCCTCTTTCACAGCTATAAGTCGTCTCTATTCATCGCATAATTAGACAGTATTCTGGACATCTGTGTTGCTGAATCTTTTGCAATTTGTCCAATGAATAATGGAGACGTCAAAGAAGAAAGATGTAGGTGGGAAGCGGTGTATTGCGGCCGCCTTTAGCAACACAAACACAGCCGGGGTTTCCTTGTTTCCATTCCCGAAAGATGACGGTGAAGCTTTACCATGGAATGGAGCGGTCAAGCGAACATGGTTCCCTACCACATGTCAATCGGCAGGTTTCGGTGAGAAAATGCTGGCAATAAGTCGGCTTTTACCGTAGACATGAGCGGAGAGAGCTTGCGTCGTTCCTCCTGCACCTGTCAAAGAGGCAGCTGCGGACTCTCTTGCCTTCTCCCACCGGCCGCCCACGACCGTCGGATGCTTCCACCGTGGAAGAGGGAAAAAATAAATCTCAGCCCGGCTGCTTTCGCCTCGTCGAGAAACCTGGCTTCCCTCGGAGACACTTGTGGTCACCACACCCGTGGCCACACCCCTCCGATTTATAAGTTGTACAGGTACGACCATATGATCTCACTAAAACACTAGTAACACAATAAGCAGATAAGGGATTTTCCAGAATTATCCTAGTAAATTTGTCTAATAACATCTGAATCGCTCTGCCGTCTAGTGACGGAGCAGCTCCCTAATGACTGCAGCTTCCTGCCGGATTCCAGTAGTAACAGTAGTTGCAAGAGTTTTTGAGTATCTTTACGTGTTCATACGTGCTTTTTGTTGCTTGAGGTGTTTTTTTCTGATCTCAAACTGAGCCCCTCCGAGATTAGAAGGTTCGGATCCCACATCAGGGCAAGGAAAAACTCACAACCCAAAGGGATGACAATGAGAAACATTGGAGAGGACCGCATATGTGGGTGGACATCTCTGGGGGAGACTGGCGCAATGGACGTCGAGTGGATCTAGCATAATATTGTGAAAGTCCAGTCCATAGTGGATCTAACATAATACTGACAGTCCAGTCCATAATGGGGCCAGCAGAAGACCATCCCGAGCAGAGACAGGTCAGCAGCGCAGAGATGTCCCCAACCGATGCACAGGCGAGCGGTCCACCCTGGGTCCCGACTCTGGATAGCCAGCACTTCATCCATGGCCACCGGACCAGAGCAGGAAAGAAAAGAAGCGGCAGATCAACTGGTCTAAAAAGGAGGTCTATTTAAAGGCTAGAGTATACAGATGACTTTTAAGGTGAGACTTAAATGCTTCTACTGAGGTAGCATCTCGAACTGTTACGGGGAAGGCATTCCAGAACACTGGAGCCCCAATAGAAAACACTCTATAGCCCGCAGACTTTTTTGGGGGCTCTAGGAATCACTAATAAGCCAAAGTTTTTTGAACGCAGATTTATTACCGGGACATATGGTAAAATACAATCAGCAAGATAGGACGGAGCTAGACCGTGTAGTATTTTATACGTAAGTAGTAAAACCTTAAAGTGCACAGGAAACCAGTGCAGGTGAGCCGGTATAGGTATATATATAGGTATATATGTATGTATATATACAGTATAGGCGTAATATGATCAAACTTTTTTGTTCTTGTCAAAAGTCTAGCAGAGGCATTTTGTACCAACTGTAATCTTTTAAATGCTAAACATAGGAAGACCCGAAAATAACACATTGCAGTAATCGAGACGAGGCGTAACAAACGCATGAACAAAGATTTCAGCGTCGCTAGTGGACAAAATGGAACAAATTATAGCGATATTACGGAAACGAAAGAAGGCCGTTTTAGTAACACTCTTGATGTGTGACTCAAACGAGAGAGTTGGGTCGGAGTTAATACCCAGATTCTTTACCGAATCTGGGTATTATCTTCTTGTTACCGCTTATTCTATTCACCGTTTCCTGCGCATGTTCGTATTATTTGAGGCGTGGCTTACATGTTGGGACCTGGAAGAGGGCATGATATAATGCTCACAACACTTTTGAATGTTAGCGCCCTCTAGGCAATGTCACCCACTATGAAAGTGGGTGACATTGTTATCACTGTATATAGGTATGTATATATACAGTATAGGCGTAATGTGATCAAACTTTCTTGTTCTTGTCAAAAGTCCAGCAGACGCATTTTGTACAAACTGTAATCTTTTACATGCTAAACATAGGGAGACCCGAAAATAACACATTGCAGTAATCGAGACGAGGCGTAACAAACGCATGAACAACGATTTCAGCGTCGCTAGTGGACAAAATGGAACAAATAATAGCGATATTACGGAAACGAAAGAAGGCCGTTTTGGTAACACTCTTGATGTGTGACTCAAACGAGAGAGTTGGGTCGAAGATAATACCCAGATTCTTTACCGAATCTGAGTATTATCTTCTTGTTACCGCTTGTTCTATTCACCGTTTCCTGCGCATGTTCGTATTATTTGAGGCGTGGCTTACATGTTGGGACCTGGAAGAGGGCATGATATAATGCTCACAACACTTTTGAAAGTTAGCGCCCTCTAGGCAATGTCACCCACTATGAAAGTGGGTGACATTGTTATCACTGTATATAGGTATATAGGTATGTATATATACAGTATAGGCGTAATGTGATCAAACTTTCTTGTTCTTGTCAAAAGTCCAGCAGACGCATTTTGTACAAACTGTAATCTTTTACATGCTAAACATAGGGAGACCCGAAAATAACACATTGCAGTAATCGAGACGAGGCGTAACAAACGCATGAACAACGATTTCAGCGTCGCTAGTGGACAAAATGGAACAAATTATAGCGATATTACGCAAACGAAAGAAGGCCGTTTTAGTAACACTCTTGATGTGCGACTCAAACGAGAGAGTTGGGTCGAAGATAATACCCAGATTCTTTACCGCATCTGGGTATTATCTTCTTGTTACCGCTTGTTCTATTCACCGTTTCCTGCACATGTTCGTATTATTTGAGGCGTGTCTTACATGTTGGGACCTGGAAGAGGGCATGATATAATGCTCACAACACTTTTGAAAGTTAGCGCCCTCTAGGCAATGTCACCCACTATGAAAGTGGGTGACATTGTTATCACTGTATATAGGAATATATGTATGTATATATACAGTATAGGCGTAATGTGATCAAACTTTCTTGTTCTTGTCAAAAGTCCAGCAGACGCATTTTGTACAAACTGTAATCTTTTACATGCTAAACATAGGGAGACCCGAAAATAACACATTGCAGTAATCGAGACGAGGCGTAACAAACGCATGAACAACGATCTCAGCGTCGCTGGTGGACAAAATGGAACAAATTTTAGCGATATTACGGAAACGAAAGAAGGCCGTTTTAGTAACACTCTTGATGTGTGACTCAAACGAGAGAGTTGGGTCGAAGATAATACCCAGATTCTTTACCGAATCTGGGTATTATCTTCTTGTTACCGCTTGTTCTATTCACCGTTTCCTGCGCATGTTCGTAGTATTTGAGGCGTGGCTTACATGTTGGGACCTGGAAGAGGGCATGATATAATGCTCAAAACACTTTTGAAAGTTAGCGCCCTCTAGGCAATGTCACCCACTATAAAAGTGGGTGACATTGTTCTCACTGTATATAGGTATATATGTATGTATATATACAGTATAGGCTTAATATGATCAAACTTTCTTGTTCTTGTCAAAAGTCTAGCAGACGCATTTTGTACCAACTGTAATCTTTTAAATGCTAAACATAGGGAGACCCGAAAATAACACATTGCAGTAATCGAGACGAGGCGTAACAAACGCAAGAACAAAGATCTCAGCGTCGCTAGTGGACAAAATGGAACACATTTTAGCGATATTACGGAAACGAAAGAAGGCCGGTTTAGTAACACTCTTGATGTGTGACTCAAACGAGAGAGTTGGGTCGGAGATAATACCCAGATTCTTTACCGCATCTGGGTATTATCTTCTTGTTACCGCTTGTTCTATTCACCGTTTCCTGCGCATGTTCGTATTATTTGAGGCGTGGCTTACATGTTGGGACCTGGAAGAGGGCATGATATAATGCTCACAACACTTTTGAAAGTTAGCGCCCTCTAGGCAATGTCACCCACTATAAAAGTGGATGACATTGTTATCACCAAGAAAAATGAGCTCACCTATACTTAGGTTCCATTCTAGAGGCCAATCTTTCCTGTGATAAAATGCCAACCAAGGTAATCAAAAAGGTCAACCAAAGAACGAGATTCCTCTACAGAATCTCCTCTCTAGTCAACAAAAGCGTCTTGAAGATTCTAGCGGGAACTCTCATTCAACCCTTTTTCGATGTCGCTTGCACCTCCTGGTACCCTAGCACATCCAAAACCCTCAATTCTAGACTCCAAACATCCCAGAACAAGCTAGTCCGGTTACTTTTAGACCTCCACCCCAGATCACACCTCAATCCAACCCACTTCTCCAAAGTGGGCTGGCTCAGGGTGGAGGAAACAGTAAAACAACTTGCACTGAGCCTAGTCTATAAAATCCGCTACACCTCCCTGATACATGTCAAACTACTTCCTTAACGTAAATGACCACCATAACCACAACACCAGGGGGAGCTCTACAAACCACGTTAAACCCAGATTCCGATCTAACAAAGGTCTTAACTCAGGGGTCGGGAACCTTTTTGGCTGAAAGAGCCAAGAAGCCAAATATTTTAAAATGTATTTCACTAAGAGCCGTATAATATTTTTTTTTAACACTGAACACAACTAAACGCGTGCATTTTTAAGTAAGTTTAACATTTCCAGAGTATAATAAGTCTCTTATTCCTTGTAATGACATTGTTATTCTGAAGCTAACTGTGGAGGGGGCGTGGCCTGCGGGCCTGCAGCAAAGCGGGGTGTTGCCAGGACCGGCCTCGAAATCAACAGGTGCGTAGACGGCCCACCTGGGCCTTTTTATCTAATCACCTGTCGCTCTGTTATAAGCAGCAGCCAGGAGGAGAGACAGGGTTGGGGCTGGAGCCAGAGCGCGAGTGAGGACGAAAGAGAAAAAGACAATTGCTGTAAAGCAACTGAGAGAAAAATAAAATAAAACAATATTGTAACCCTAAAACAGGCTTCTTGGTGGTCTGAAGAACCCCCAGGAGGGTAAGCCCCACACTAACCAATAATAAATAAATTACTTCTTACCATTAACGCAACTTCTTCAACATAAAAATGCATGGGAATGTTTTATATTTTGAATGTTGTTTTTAACCCTGTGATTACAAGTGGAATTATTCATTACTTATCCGGTTAAGCAATGTCAGCTCGGATTTATCCGAGAGCCAGATGCAGTCATCAAAAGAGCCACATCTGGCTCTAGAGCCATAGGTTCCCTACCCCTGTCTTAACTCATTCTCTTTCTATGCCACATCAATGTGGAATGCACTCCCAACAGGTGTAAAAGTAAGTGTGTCTCTATATTCCTTCAAAAGCGCTCTAAAACAACACCTCCAGGCAACTTTTAACCCTTTACTAACACCCTCCTCCATTCACATCCCATTTCCCCGGATTGTAAATAACCAAATGTAAATAATCAAATGTTTTCTAATGTATTTACTTGTTCTTATGCTATGTGAACTCACTATGTTCTCTGCTGGCTGTACATATCCTACTAAGTAAGACCTACATTGTTTCAATGTCCATTTCTCTGTTGATGCAATGGTTGATGACTGAAGTACTGACATCAACTAAAGCTCCTCATCCCACCCCTCAGATTGTAAATAATGCAAATAATTCAATGTTTATACTAAGATGATTAACTTGTGTGATGACTGTATTATGTTGATAGTATATGTTTGTACCAGGAATTGATTAACATAGCCCCAGGCTTAAACATATTTTTTCCGCTGTGGGCGTGCCTCCTTGCAGCTGCAGGCAATCTGCAATCAGCGCACTATCACCTGAAAGTTTAAAAACTTATTGGGGTGTTACCATTTAGTGGTCAATTGTACGGAATATGTACTGAACTGTGCAATCTACTAATAAAAGTTTCAATCAATCAATCAAACTCGTAAAGGCTGGCTGTTTTAAAGTTCTTCTTACAAGGAGTTTTGAGATGCGTTAAACTTAACCAAGTTGGACAAGTTTCACCAAACTGAATATGGGTAAGGGAAAGTGGTTGAGTGGTGGTTTGGGAAAATGCATTGATTTGGGGTAAACGTCTGCGTGTTTTAAGCTTTAAGCAGCGATTGATATTGAGCTCTTGGTTGTTTCCCCCCACTTGAGTGCCTCGGTCGATTCTTTATTAGCAATTAGACTACTTAAAATGATCAATGACGCCAATGAGCTCTTCTGTGAATTGTGTCTAAAAGGAAGACCTGCTTTTTTCTTAGTTTACACTGGCGGGGGCGGAGGGAGGACTGCAGAGGACGTTCATCAATTTTAGTCCATCCATCCATTTTCTACCGCTTATTCCCTTTCGGTGTCGGGGGGGGCGCTGGCGCCTATCTCAGCTACAATGTTAGTTTTTTTTTACCCATGCTAAATTAACTTCAAAGGTTTAAAACATCAGTTGCATTCTTTAAACAAAACATAATAATGAATAAATGAATATAAAATTACAAATATTCAGTTTAAGCCTGGGCCCCAGGAGACGGGGTCCAGACGGAAGCCAAGGGGGGGAAAAAAACTCATATCCATACCACACATAAACGTGTTGAAGAGGGAAACATCAAATAGCACAAAGGACATTAAATATACTAAAAGAGCTGAGCTGATACAACCAGCTGCCACTCCAATAGTGCCATTTCTACATATAGCTACAAAAGTAAAACAAAATATAATTAACCATTAATATATATTTCAATGCACACATAATTGCACCATGCATAGACAAGCAACCAAACTGGTGTGATCTGCTTCCCGGATCACATCTTTTCTCCGCTGTGAGCGTGCCACCTCGCAGCTGCAGACAATATGCAATCAGCGCACCAGTCCCTGATGAGCGAGCTGCCTATAAATGCCAACACAACCGGCCACCCCGTGGCGGAATAAAACCTTCTGTTCGCGTACAGTAAGCCATGTCCAACTCTCTGTGTTTGCCGCTCCGTGTTTTCTTGTGTCGTTTTCTTGTAGCCTCTGTGGCCTTTAAAGTGGGCCGTGCGGCTCATTTTCCCCTGGATCTCCCTCTGCACTGTGACTGACTCCCTCGATCCTTGATTTCCCCCGCTTTGGACTCGGACCTGTGGACTTCTCTCTCCCCTGGACGTCCTCATCTCTCGTTCAACATTTACAGTAACACTCAACAGCTAATCTACACACATAGTCTTACACCATACACACTCTTGGATTTTGTCACACTCCATTTCCTTAGTTAGTATATTTAGTATTTTTTGATTATTGTATATACCGTATTTCCTTAAATTGCCACAGGGCATATAGTAAGCGCCTGCCTTGAATTACTGCCGGGTCAAACTCGCTTCGCAAAATAATTAGCGCATGCTTAGTATTACCGCCGGGTCAAACTCGTGACGTCATGAGTGACACTTCCCCTGTCATCATTTTCAAAATGGAGGAGGCTGATTTCAATACCGGTAATTTGAAATCGCATAAAGGGAACAAGATTAAGAGCTATTCGGTAGGATTTAAGGTCCAAGCTTACATCACACTCAAATTTTTACCGCACGCCTTTGGTAAGTGCCGGAGTGAGAAGAGGTTTTAAAATAATTAGCGCATGCTTACTTTTACCGCATGCCTTTGGTAAGCGCAGGAGTGAGAAGAGGTTTTAAATTAATTAGCGCCCCGGCGGCAATTCAAGGAAATACGGTATATGGTCTATATATATATAATACATCTTAAGAGCTACATTGCCCCCTGGTGTCTGTGTCGCCAACTCCCTTTCCTCAAACAGAACAATTCCAGCCTCCTTTAGTCATTCCTTTACCACTTTTGACATGCGTTCATGGTCATTTCTCTGTTGGAACACCGAACTGCGCCCAAGACCCTGATGACTTTCAGTTGTCCTGAAGAACTTTTTCATTGTCCCATGTACTCTCTGTAAAGCACCAGTTCCATTGGCAGTAAAACAGGAACAGAGCATAATACTACCACCACCATGTTTGACGGTAGGTATGGTGTTCCGGGGATTAAAGACCTTGCCTTTTCTCCCATAAACACATTTTTGGGTATTTTGGTCAAACAGCTCAATTTTGGTTTCATCTGACATCACATAGAAAAGTTCTGTGGTGAGATGAAACAAAAATTGACCCTTGATTTAGAGCTGACCAAAATAACCAGGTTTTTGTATTTGTCTTAGGAATATATCCGTCTGCCACACTGAACTTTCAAGATCCCAGGAACCAGCGCTGTGACCCCCACTCCTCCGAAGACAAGGTGGAGGACGTAGGAAATATTAGCAGTAGGCAGCAATGCAAGGCCACTCCAATTAGGGCGTTAATGTAGCATCGCCCCCAAAGTGCAAAATGATATTGCAGCAGCAGGCCCATTAGGGCTCATTTTCCGCTCTTAGCCACCCAGGCTCCTGGGTTAATAAGCGTGGATTACTGGCCGTTAAGAGTGATGGAGCATGGAGGGCCACAAAGGTTGGGGGCGGGGCAAAGGGTGGGGACTGTAAAATTATTGACTCTTCCTTATGATACCTCCAAAAAATGATTTTGCAGCTTACAACCAATCAGATGATTGACTCCGCCCACCACCTTTTTACTAGGTGACTATCACTTCATTCACACGGCCTTTCAATGTCCTGCAGGATGATGAAATACAATAAAAAAGGTTATTAAATTCATGTATTGACTATGAAATAAATACTAATGTTTTTGATAGGTACAACAGGGAGGATGATACAGAAAATATTTTAAAAGGTGTAATGTATGTTTACAAATTACTTTTGACGAAATGTTTAGTAGGGTTTATTATTCTAAGTGGATGTATACACACACACATATGTATACATATACATATATATGTATATGAATGAATTGAATTATATTTTTATATAGCGCTTTTCTCAAGTGACTCAAAGTGCTTTACATAGTGGAACCCAATATCTAAGTAATATTTGAAAACCAGTGTGGGTGGCACTGGGAGCAGGTGGGTAAAGTGTCTTGCCCGAGGACACAACGGCAGTGACTAGGATGGTGCAAGCGGGGATCGAACCTGCAACCCTCAAGTTGCTGGCACGGCCGCTCTACCAAACGAGCTATACCGCCCCATTATTTATGCATAAATATATATATATATATATATATATATATATATATATATATATATATATATATATATATATATATATATGAGAAATGACACTGTTTGGTATGTCACAAAATATAATGTTGTGATTCAAGTTGCTATTTAATGCATATTTATTTGATATGACTATAAACAAAATACGGAATAAATGTCCCACTTGCTAAAACTCCAAAATTGTGTGGGGGTTGAATTATTTTGATCACATATACTTCTCTACATTTAAATGCCAACAAAGTGTTGTATAGCCACTGGTCACTGATGTGTTTTATTTTTGCCATTTTTATTAAGTAGCTGACTTCAGATCAGCTTCGGGAGCTTCTGTTTAGAAGAGGCCGGATTTGATGCCAACGGAGTGACTTCTACGGCTTAATGCTGACACCCCCATAATAAAATCCCTCACACATACCCCTGATTGGATCAAATACGTAAAAATCCCTCAAAAAGATTTTCCTTCTTGCCTACTTGTGATACTTTTAGTGTGTTCAGCACAAAGTGTTGATCAATGGAGTGAGATTTGCCCGCCTTATAGTCTAATCCCTGGCAGTACTTCACATCCGATGAATGCAATGCGGATTTGCGGGGAATAAGTAATTAGCTGAGTTTCAGAACTTCGGCCAATTAGTCGACCCCAAAAAAAACTTGCGGTGTCAGCTCGCGAAAAGGTTTTTTTTCTTCGTGGAAACATTTTATTGCTCGGAAAAAATATACCTTGTGAATATGTTGAGAGACCCAATGGTATTTATGTGTATACACCAGGGGTGCCCACACTTTTTCTGCAGGCGAGCTACTTTTCAATTGACCAACTCGAGGGGATCTACCTCATTTATATATATCATTTATATTTATTTATTTATGGAAGAGACATTTTTGTAAACAAGTTAAATGTGTTTAATGATAATACAAGCATGTGTAACACATATAGATGTCTTTCTTTCACGAAGACAAGAATATAAGTTGGTGTATTACCTGATTCTGATGACTTGCATTGATTGGAATCAGACAGTAATGATGATAACGCCCACATTTTCATATGGAGGAGAAAACAAAGTTGTCCTTTCTGTACAATACCACATAAAAGTGGTTGCTTTTTGGCATCTAACTCATCCAGCTTCCATACACTTTACAAGAAAAACATTGGCGGCAAATTCCGTAGCTTGCTTGATTGACATTCACGGCACCCGAGGGTCTTGTGAGATGACGCTGGCTGCTGCCAGTTCATTATTATGAAAAAATGACAGAGAGGAAGGCCAGAAACACTTTTTATTTCAACAGACTTTCGTGCCGTCCCTTCCGTCAAAACTCTAAAGGCCGACTGCACATTTCCTATCTTCACAATAAAAGCCCTGCTTCATGCTGCCTGCGCTAACTAAATACAGAGTCTCGGAAAACTGGCGTGCACAAGCGATCCCTCAGAAAGCTGGCGTGCACATCACTTGTGCACGCCAGCTTTCTGAGACCAAGGAGCTGGTCATTGACTTTGGGAGGTCGAGTCCACGGTCACAACCTATTGTGATCGAGGGAGTCGAGGTACAGACCGTGGATTCATTCAAGTACCTCGGGGTTTGGGCGGACAATAAGCTGGACTGGACTGTTAACACGGACCACCAGTACAAGAAAGGACTTCCTCAGGGGACTGCACTCCTTCAACATCTGCAAAAAACTCCTGTGGATGTACTACCAGTCTGTGGTTGCCACTGTTCTGTTCTACATGGTAGTACATCTAAGAAGGACAGCTCCAGACTTGAGAAACTGATCAGGCGGGCCGGTTCTACGATGGGAAAGAAACTGGACTCACTGGTGAGGGTGGCAGAGAAGAGGACTGTGGACAAACTAGTGAGCATCCTGGATGATGCCAGTCACCCTCTGCATAGTGTTATCAGTAGCCAGAGGAGCCTGTTCAGTTCTAGACTGCTTCATCCCAAGTGCAGGACTAATAGACTCAAAAACTCCTTTGTCCCACACGCCATTAGACTGTACAACTCCTCTCTGGGGCGGGGGGCCGGGGGTCCTAGGATGAGAGGCGATGCAAAACAATAACAGTGCAATACGTTTTCATAACAGGCTCGACTACTGCAACGCACTTCTTGTCAGGATCCCCAACAAGAACATCCAGAAGCTGCACTACATACAAAATAGTGCTGCGAGTGCGGAAACAGGACCACATCACACCAACTCTCAAATCCCTTCACTGGCTGCCTGTTCCATTCAGGATTGAATTCAAAATCTCCCTACTAACCCACCAGTGCCTCCATGGAAATGCCCCCCTATACCTCAAGGAACTGCTCACCCCCAAATCCGCTCCATACAGGCTAACCTCCTCCAACCTCCACGGACAAAGCTAAGGAACAATGGGAGACCGGGCTTTCTGCTCCGCTGCTCCCAGTCTGTGGAACGCTCTCCCTGACCACCTGAGGGCACCACCGACTGTGGATGCTTTTAAAAAAGGCTTAAAAACCCATCTTTTAAAAAAAGCCTTTCTATAGACATGCATGCTGGTTGTAGCCTTTGGGCTGTTTCTAGTTTTATATTTTATTTATTTTTACTATTACTATTTTTTTACACTGTAGCACTTTGAGGTTGTTTGCTCAACGTAAAGTGCTTTTTACAAATAAAATGTATTATTATTATTACTGCCTACTTTCTTTTGTTATATTCTTATTTTACTGTTATATATTTTTTTCCCTTATTTGATTTTTGATTAAGCATTTAAGTCTCATCTTAAAACTCATCTGTATACTCTAGCCTTTAAATAGACCTCCTTTTTAGACCAGTTGATCTGCCGCTTCTTTTCTTTCTCCTATGTCCCCCCCTCCCTTGTGGAGGGGGTCCGGTCCGATGACCATGGATGAAGTACTGACTATCCAGAGTCGAGACCCAAGATGGACCGCTCGTCGGGACCCAGGATGGACCGCTCGCCTGTATCGGTTGGGGACATCTCTACGCTGCTGATCCGCTTGAGATGGTTTCCTGTGGACGGGACTCTCACTGCTGTCTTGGAGCCACTATGGATTGAACTTTCACAGTATCATGTTAGACCCGCTCGACATCCATTGCTTTCGGTCCCCTAGAGGGGGGGGGGGTTGCCCACATCTGAGGTCCTCTCCAAGGTTTCTCATAGTCAGCATTGTCACTGGCGTCCCACTGGATGTGAATTCTCCCTGCCCACTGGGTGTGAGTTTTCCTTGCCCTTTTGTGGGTTCTTCCGAGGATGTTGTAGTCGTAATGATTTGTGCAGTCCTTTGAGACATTTGTGATTTGGGGCTATATAAATAAACATTGATTGATTGATTGATTTTATTTTTTTATTCTTATTGTAATATTTCTGTATTTTGTTTCCATTTAAACCCCCATTATTTACACTTACTCTCCTGAAGGAATCAATAAAGTACTATCTATCTATCTATCTATCTAATGACCTGTTGAGAAATTAAATGTCTTAGATATTCTACCGGGCTTATTAGTGAATATCAAATCAATAGTTGTTTTTGATGTATTAGTTAGTCTTGTTGGTCCTTGGATAACTTGTGTTAAGTTATATCTTATCAGAAAGTTGCTCTGATGTTTTTCTATCTGTCTTATTGCCCCAATTACTATAATAATTATTTCCCTAATGGTGTTTTAAAAGCGCCTTAAATTCATCATATAATACCCCTTTTTCAGAAGGAGGTCGATATATACAGAAAATAGTAACTGACATTGCTGGGGACAGTTATATTTAGACCAATACATTCCAGGTTGACTTCAGCAGACCACTTCATTAATTCACATTTAAAAGCGTCCCTAAAATAGACAATATCCCCCTCTCTCCTCGGCCTTTCCCTCAATCTCTTCTGAATAATTTGTATCCTGCAATATTAATAGCGGAAGCTGGCCATGAATGAGTCAACCAGTTTTCCGTTATTCCTAATATAGTACTCTGGAATGCCCTCCCGGTAACAGTTCGAGATGCTACCTCAGTAGAAGCATTTAAGTCTCATCTTAAAACTCATCTGTATACTCTAGCCTTTAAATAGACCTCCTTTTTAGACCAGTTGATCTGCCGCTTCTTTTCTTTCTCCTATGTCCCCCCCTCCCTTGTGGAGGGGGTCCGGTCCGATGACCATGGATGAAGTACTGGCTGTCCAGAGTCGGGACCCAGGATGGACCGCTCGCCTGTATCGGTTGAGGACATCTCTACGCTGCTGATCCGCTTGAGATGGTTTCCTGTGGACGGGACTCTCACTGCTGTCTTGGAGCCACTATGGATTTAACTTTCACAGTATCATGTTAGACCCGCTCGACATCCATTGCTTTCGGTCCCCTAGAGGGGGGGGGGTTGCCCAGATCTGAGGTCCTCTCCAAGGTTTCTCATAGTCAGCATTGTCACTGGCGTCCCACTGGGTGTGAATTCTCCCTGCCCACTGGGTGTGAGTTTTCCTTGCCCTTTTGTGGGTTCTTCCGAGGATGTTGTAGTCGTAATGATTTGTGCAGTCCTTTGAGACATTTGTGATTTGGGGCTATATAAATAAACATTCATTGATTGATATATCAATATTGGAGTCATTACCGACCAATACCTACTTTTTGACCCACACCTGTTTTGGGGAATTACCTTTTTTGAAATGATTGAGGCATGTAAAAAAAAAAAAAAAAAGGATAATATCAATCAATCAATGTTTATTTATATAGCCCCAAATCACAAATGTCTCAAAGGGCTGCACAAATCATTACGACTACAACATCCTCGGAAGAACCCACAAAAGGGCAAGGAAAACTCACACCCAGTGGGCAGGGAGAATTCACATCCAGTGGGACGCCAGTGACAATGCTGACTATGAGAAACCTTGGAGAGGACCTCAGATGTGGGCAACCCCCCCCCCTCTAGGGGACCGAAAGCAATGGATGTCGAGCGGGTCTAACATGATACTGTGAAAGTTCAATCCATAGTGGCTCCAACACAGCCGCGAGAGTTCAGTTCAAAGCGGATCCAAGACAGCAGCGAGAGTCCCGTCCACAGGAAACCATCTCAAGCGGAGGCCGATCAGCAGCGTAGAGATGTCCCCAACCGATACACAGGCGAGCGGTCCATCCTGAGTCTCGACTCTGGACAGCCAGTACTTCATCCATGGTCATCGGACCGGACCCCCTCCGGGAGGGGGGGACATAGGAGAAAGAAAAGAAGCGGCAGATCCGAAATCCAGGCAACCAGGCAGGGGTCCACTCGCATTTTGTAGAGCTTGTCCTGAAGGAGGCGGGGCTGGATGGTATTAAAGGCACTTGAGAAGTCAATCAATCAATCAATCAATGTTTACTTATATAGCCCTAAATCACTAGTGTCTCAAAGGGCTGCACAAACCACTACGACATCCTCGGTAGGCCCACATAAGGGCAAGGAAAACTCACACCCAGTGGGACGTCGGTGACAATGATGACTATGAGAACCTTGGAGAGGAGGAAAGCAATGGATGTCGAGCGAGTCTAACATGATACTGTGAAAGTTCAATCCATAATGGATCCAACACAGTCGCAAGAGTCCAGTCCAAAGCGGATCCAACACAGCAGCGAGAGTCCCGTTCACAGCGGAGCCAGCAGGAAACCATCCCAAGCGGAGGCGGATCAGCAGCGTAGAGATGTCCCCAGCCGATACACAGGCAAGCAGTACATGGCCACCGGATCGGACCGGACCCCCTCCACAAGGGAGGGGGGGACATAGGAGAAAAAAGAAAAGAAGCGGCAGATCAACTGGTCTAAAAAGGACGTCTGTTTAAAGGCCAGAGTATACAAATGAGTTTTAAGGTGAGACTTAAATGCTTCTACTGAGGTGGCATCTCGAACTGTTACCGGGAGGGCATTCCAGAGTACTGGAGCCCGAACGGAAAACGCTCTATAGCCCGCAGACTTTTTTTGGGCTCTAGGAATCACTAATAAGCCGGAGTCCTTTGAACGCAGATTTCTTGCCGGGACATATGGTACAATACAATCGGCAAGATAAGATGGAGCTAGACCGTGTAGTATTTTATACGTAAGTAGTAAAACCTTAAAGTCACATCTTAAGTGCACAGGAAGCCAGTGCAGGTGAGCCAGTATAGGTATATATGTATGTATATAAAGGTATATACAGTATAGGTATATATGTATGTATATATGTATATAAAGGTATATACAGTATAGGTATATATGTATGTATATATGTATATAAAGGTATATACAGTGTAGGTATATATGTATGTATATATGTATATAAAGGTATATACAGTGTAGGTATATATGTATGTATATATGTATATAAAGGTATATACAGTATAGGCGTAATATGATCAAACTTTCTTGTTCTTGTCAAAAGTCTAGCAGCCGCATTTTGTACCAACTGTAATCTTTTAATGCTAATATAAAAATTAATATAAACAGGAATTATGATTAGTAGTAGTACAATTACTACGAGTATTTTCCCGACCATAAGGCAACAGCGGATGGTGAATGCCATATAACAATAAGATAGAAAAGAAGAAGAAGGTTATCGACTACGGCGTCCACACAGACTACAAAGGCAGATACACGCGCAATTTATCAGGATTCATACAGATCCCAAATACAGATCAGCAGGTACCAAAAGGTAAGAAAAGTAGCTTTTTCATAACAAAACGCCAAGAATGATGTCTTACCTTATACACACACCATAATAATACTCCGATGTCAGGGGTCGGCAACATGCGGCTCTTTCGCAACTCTGATACGGCTCAACTGCACAATCGCCGACCCCCCAAATTGTTGCGGGGAGATTCCAGAATTCAATGCCTCTCCCGGACATAACCCGGAGTCAACGATCTCCAATTTTCACTCGGACTGCAATATTAAGGGCGTGCCGTGATGATATTACTCTTAATGTCCTCTTGAACGTCATCGTGCCCGCCATTCACGGAATGCTATTCGTGTGCCGACCGGACACATGCATATCACGGCTTCCATCGGCACATGTATGAGACTGCAAGGCATACTGGGTGACACAGAGTACACGGACGGTTGTGATATAAACAACTTTAACACTCTTACTAATATGGGCCACATTGTGAACCCACACAAAAGAAGAATGACAAACACATTTCGGGAGAAAATCCTCACAGTAAGACAACATAAACGCAACACAACAAATACCCAGAATCCTTTGCATCCATGAGACTTCCTGACTATGTTGTACACCCCGCGAGCACCAAACCCCCCCTCCCTTCCTGCGTGGTTGAGGTGGGCGGGGTTTGGTGTTCGCGGGGTGTATAACATAGTCTCGTGTCATGGATGCAAAAGATTCTGGGTATTTGTTGTGTTGCGTTTATGTTGTCTTACTGTGAGGATTTTCTCCCGAAATGTGTTTGTCATTCTTCTTTCGTGTGGGTTCACAATGTGGCGCATATTAGTAGGAGTGTTAAAGTTGTTTATATCTCAACCGTCAGTGTACTCTGTGTCACCCAGTATGCCTTCCAGTCGCGTGCGTGCATCTGCGGAAGCCTCTTACAACATGTTGCTGGACTGGCAAGCAGTTTGTAAATGTTGTAGAAGGTGTTTAAGGCAACGGCCTCATAGCATGCCCTTCTTTTTGTCATCTGGGTGATCACCAGCAGATATTGGCGAGAATAGCTGCGGCTCCCATTGTCTTCCTCATTTGCTGAAACGGGTCGAAATGGCTCTTTGAGTGGTAAAGGTTGCCGACCCCTGTCCTATGTTGAAGCACATCAAACGGTGCACCCTACACTTATCTCTTATGTTTGACTGCCATCTACTGGTCACACTTATCCATGTACCAAATAAAATTGCTTCGAGGTGGGTACGCTCAGCCAAACTTATTCCTTAAATTAGACACACTGGGTTATAAGGCACACTGTCGAGTTTTGAGGGGGAAAAAAAAAGATATTTTGTGCGCCTTATAGTCCGGAAAATACGGTAAATAATAATAATGTCATGTCTGTGTGATCATGTTTTGTTTTTTGGACACTCAGTTCCGGTTTTTGCACTTCCTGGTTTGTTTTGTTACCATGACTACCCATTAGTTTTCTCCTGTCTCACGTTTTGCACTCGCACACCTGTTTTCACTGATCATGTCAATGCTATTTAAGCCAGTCTGTTTCTGTTGTTCGTCCTGGCAACATCACCTTCTACCACCATCTATTGCCTCTACTCACGTCTTGCCACGTTACCTCCACCCTGCTTCATGTCAAGTTTCACAGTTGTTTATATCTCAACCGTCAGTGTACTCTGTGTCACCCAGTATGCCTTCCAGTCGTGTGCGTGCATCTGCGGAAGCCTCTTACAACATGTTGCTGGACTGGCAAGCAGTTTGTAAATGTTGTAGAAGGTGTTTAAGGCAAAGTTTTTTGTTTATTGTTCATAGTTTCTGCCTTCGTGCAAGTCAAGTTTGTTCTCCGCCATTGTGCGCGCCTTTTCTTTACTTCCTTTTTTTGTAGTTAGTGTTAAAATAAAAAAAATGTTTTTACCCTCACGCCGTTTCACTCCATTCGCTTTGCACCTCGGGAAAAAAATCCACGCTCAAGTCCAAGTCCTGACAAATAATAACAATAATATTAATAAGCTGAGTTACTTGGCTTAAGTACAAAGGACAGGGCAATCTATTTAGAAAATATTTGCACAATTTTCTATTGGAGTTTGGTTTCAAATCCAAGCTAATCTAATGTTGACCAGTAATTTGCTTTGAACTTTATAAAATGTGCATCTTTGCTTGCTCAGTGCGGTGAAGACCTCAACCAAGGCTGTGTGTTGGCCCTTATTAAGTACTGCTGAATAAGTAATGCATGGATGTAAATAATGAGTTAATTATGATGAAATGAAGTGCAGGAAAAAGTCACAGTCTTTCATCTTTTATTCTATTTCATTTTACGCTGTTAATTTCATTTTTTTATTTTTTGCAGTTTTAGAGAGCGCTATTTTACAATGTTTAACTTATTGTAAGCACAGTCCTTAAAGAACGGATCCTGCTAAAAAATAAAAAGAAAGAAAAAAAACAAGTGATGGGAGTAAAAGCCGAATATTAAGAGAAGGAAGATGATATCATGTGATGTCATGTATCCCGTTTCTTTCCTCGCAAGCAGAGCGTATTTTAGCAGTTTGGAGCCTGGGGATTCAAACTTTATGCAGACGCAGAGCTGGTGAGTCTGAATGTGTGGGGATCAGAAAGTGACGGTGGGCATAAAAACACAGTTTTTCCCCCCCCCAGTGGATGAGATATATAGAACAGTGTATGAGTTACAGGCTTGCTCAAATCAAAGTTTTCTCACAGTTTCCAAAGTTTAGTTTACAGCTTGTGCAAAAGCATGTAAGGTGCAGATGGAAGCAGGTTCCGGTGGCTTCCCTCTGGCCTAAGAGTGCTTGGTTGCTTTGTTGGGTCTGCTCCTGTCTCTGGCCATGCTTGTAAGGTACAGATGGAAGCAGGTTCCGGTGGCTTCACCCTGGCCTAAGAGTGCTTGGTTGCTTTGTTGGGTCTGCTCCTGTCTCTGGCCATGCTTGTAAGGTACAGATGGAAGCAGGTTCCGGTGGCTTCACCCTGGCCTAAGAGTGCTTGGTTGCTTTGTTGGGTCTGCTCCTGTCTCTGGCCATGCTTGTAAGGTACAGATGGAAGCAGGTTCCGGTGGCTTCCCACTGGCCTAAGAGTGCTTGGTTGCTTTGTTGGGTCTGCTCCTGTCTCTGGCCATGCTTGTAAGGTACAGATGGAAGCAGGTTCCGGTGGCTTCCCACTGGCCTAAGAGTGCTTGGTTGCTTTGTTGGGTCTGCTCCTGTCTCTGGCCATGCTTGTAAGGTACAGATGGAAGCAGGTTCCGGTGGCTTCCCACTGGCCGAAGAGTGCTTGGTTGCTTTGTTGGGTCTGCTCCTGTCTCTGGCCATGCTTGTAAGGTACAGATGGAAGCAGGTTCCGGTGGCTTCACCCTGGCCTAAGAGTGCTTGGTTGCTTTGTTGGGTCTGCTCCTGTCTCTGGCCATGCTTGCAAGGTACAGATGGAAGCAGGTTCCGGTGGCTTCCCACTGGCCTAAGAGTGCTTGGTTGCTTTGTTGGGTCTGCTCCTGTCTCTGGCCATGCTTGCAAGGTACAGATGGAAGCAGGTTCCGGTGGCTTCCCACTGGCCTAAGAGTGCTTGGTTGCTTTGTTGGGTCTGCTCCTGTCTCTGGCCATGCTTGTAAGGTACAGATGGAAGCAGGTTCCGGTGGCTTCACCCTGGCCTAAGAGTGCTTGGTTGCTTTGTTGGGTCTGCTCCTGTCTCTGGCCATGCTTGTAAGGTGCAGATGGAAGCAGGTTCCGGTGGCTTCACCCTGGCCTAAGAGTGCTTGGTTGCTTTGTTGGGTCTGCTCCTGTCTCTGGCCATGCTTGTAAGGTACAGATGGAAGCAGGTTCCGGTGGCTTCACCCTGGCCTAAGAGTGCTTGGTTGCTTTGTTGGGTCTGCTCCTGTCTCTGGCCATGCTTGCAAGGTACAGATGGAAGCAGGTTCCGGTGGCTTCCCACTGGCCTAAGAGTGCTTGGTTGCTTTGTTGGGTCTGCTCCTGTCTCTGGCCATGCTTGTAAGGTACAGATGGAAGCAGGTTCCGGTGGCTTCACCCTGGCCTAAGAGTGCTTGGTTGCTTTGTTGGGTCTGCTCCTGTCTCTGGCCATGCTTGTAAGGTGCAGATGGAAGCAGGTTCCGGTGGCTTCACACTGGCCTAAGAGTGCTTGGTTGCTTTGTTGGGTCTGCTCCTGTCTCTGGCCATGCTTGTAAGGTACAGATGGAAGCAGGTTCCGGTGGCTTCACACTGGCCTAAGAGTGCTTGGTTGCTTTGTTGGGTCTGCTCCTGTCTCTGGCCATGCTTGTAAGGTACAGATGGAAGCAGGTTCCGGTGGCTTCACCCTGGCCTAAGAGTGCTTGGTTGCTTTGTTGGGTCTGCTCCTGTCTCTGGCCATGCTTGTAAGGTGCAGATGGAAGCAGGTTCCGGTGGCTTCACACTGGCCTAAGAGTGCTTGGTTGCTTTGTTGGGTCTGCTCCTGTCTCTGGCCATGCTTGTAAGGTACAGATGGAAGCAGGTTCCGGTGGCTTCACACTGGCCTAAGAGTGCTTGGTTGCTTTGTTGGGTCTGCTCCTGTCTCTGGCCATGCTTGTAAGGTACAGATGGAAGCAGGTTCCGGTGGCTTCACCCTGGCCTAAGAGTGCTTGGTTGCTTTGTTGGGTCTGCTCCTGTCTCTGGCCATGCTTGTAGGGTACAGATGGAAGCAGGTTCCGGTGGCTTCACCCTGGCCTAAGAGTGCTTGGTTGCTTTGTTGGGTCTGCTCCTGTCTCTGGCCATGCTTGTAAGGTACAGATGGAAGCAGGTTCCGGTGGCTTCACCCTGGCCTAAGAGTGCTTGGTTGCTTTGTTGGGTCTGCTCCTGTCTCTGGCCATGCTCCCCCCACCCCAGCAGACGTTGGCGTGGAACACCAGGGATGCATACTTGCCAACCCTCCCGATTTTCCTTTCAGTGCCCCTCTCGAAAATCTCCCGGGGCAACCATTCTCCCCAATTTCTCAACAATATTGGGGGCGTGCCTCTCATCTGAAAAGGAGACTATTATATATGTCTCTGTTATCCATAGGTTGATCTATAACCCATAAAATAGGCAGACACAGAGCTATTTTTCAGCGTGTAGTACACTGACACACAACATCCGGATTCCCATCAAGCATTGCTTCAAAACTACGGCAAATAGTAATGGCCAAAAACATAACAGAGACGAAGCAGAAGAACGAAGAACAGACGTGGCGACGAAGAGAAAGAAGAAAAAAGTAAGCTTGTAAGTTCCGAAATGATGGGAAAATAATAATTTCAGTTCATCCAGGACAGCTGCCTGCAAATTTTGTAGATCAGACTTTCAGACTTCTCCATTGAACACATAGATAGATAGATAGATATAGATAGATAGATAGATAGATAGATAGATAGATGGATAGATAGATAGATAGATAGATAGATAGATAGATGCATAAATAGTACTTTATTGATTCCTTCAGGGTTCCCTCAGGAAAATGTATATTATATTATATATATATATATATATATATATATATATATATATATATATATATATTTCTCCATCCATTCATTTTCTACCGCTTATTCCCTTTGGGGTTGCGGGGGGCGCTGGTGTCTATCTCAGCTACAATCGGTCGGAAGGCGGCGTTCACCCTGGACAATTCTCCCCCTCACCGCAGGGCCAGATCGGTAGGTTGGGAGTTCAAACCCCCGGCCGAGTCATACCGAAGACTATAAAAAAAAAAAAATGGGACCCATTGCCTCCCTGCTTGGCACTTAACATCAAGGGTTGGAATTGGGGGTTAAATCATCAAAAAATTATTCCCGGGCGCGGCACCGCTGCTGCTCACTGCTCCCCTCACTTCCCAGGGGGCGATCTAGGGGATGGGTCGAATGCGGAGGACACATTTCACCACACCTAGTGTGTGTGTGACAATCATTGGTACTTTAACTTTAATATATATATATATATATATGTATGAATTACTTGAAAATATATACACCCCCCATTAACCCCCCCACCACCACCTCAACACACACACACACACACACACACACCATCTCCCGAATTCGGAGGTCTCAATGTTGGCAAGGTCACCAGTGTATATGTTTTTGTTTAGTTTTATTGTTGTTTTACATTTGTAGCTGTATGTAGAAATGGCTGGTTGCATCAGCTCTGCTCTTTTCATGTCTTTAATGTCCTTTGTGTTCTTTGGCCCTCTCACACACATGCTTATGTGTGTTATGGCTCTGAGTTTTTTTTCTCCCCCTTGGCATCAGTCCAGACCCCCTCTCCAGGGGCCCGGGCTTGGACTGACTATTTTGGCGCCCTCTACCTTTACCTGTTTCTCACCTTTTTTGTAAGGAGCGCCTGAAGTTGGCAGACTAATCAGCGATCCAGGTCTGTCTCTCTGTAATGTTTCATCCATTTCTGGCTCTCTGTAATGTTTCATCCAGTTCTGTCTCTCTTTAATGTTTCATCCAGTTCTGTCTCTTTGTAATGTTTCATCCTGTTCTGTCTCTCTTTAATGTTTCATCCAGTTCTGTCTCTCTGTAATGTTTCATCCGGTTCTGTCTCTCTGTAATGTTTCATCCAGTTCTGTCTCTCTATAATGTTTCATCCAGTTTTGTCTCCCTGTAATGTTTCATCCAGTTCTGTCTCTCTGTAATGTGTCATCCATTTCTGTCTCTCTGTAATGTTTCATCCAGTTCTGTCTCTCTGTAATGTTTCATCCAGTTCTGTCTCTCTGTAATGTTTCATCCAGTTCTGTCTCCCTGTAATGTTTCATCCAGTTCTGTCTCTCTGTAATGTTTCATCCAGTTCTGTCTCTCTGTAATGTTTCATCCAGTTCTGTCTCTCTGTAATGTTTCATCCTGTTCTGTCACTCTGTAATGTTTAATCCAGTTCTGTGTCTCTGTAATGTTTCATCCAGTTCTGTCTCTCTGTAATGTTTCATCCAGTTCTGTCTCTCTGTAATGTTTCATCCAGTTCTGTCTCTCTGTAATGTTTCATCCAGTTCTGTCTCCCTGTAATGTTTCATCAAGTTCTGTCTCTCTGTAATGTTTCATCAAGTTCTGTCTCTCTGTAATGTTTCATCCAGTTCTGTCTCTCTGTAATGTTTCATCAAGTTCTGTCTCTCTGTAATGTTTCATCCAGTTCTGTCTCTCTGTAATGTTTCATCCAGTTCTGTCTCTCTGTAATGTTTCATCCATGTCTGTCTCTCTGTAATGTTGCATCCAGTTCTGTCTCTCTGTAATGTTTCATCCAGTTCTGTCTCTCTGTAATTTAGCAATTTAGCTATATTAGTGTCAGGTTCGTCCCTGACAGTTTGGTTAGGTTTGAGTTTTTCCTCTTTGTCTTTGTTTCCTGTCAGCGCTTTTATTTTGGGGTTTTTGTGACACTTGTGTGGCATTGTAATGCCGGACTGGTTCTTCCAGGGATGCGTCGAAGCGAGGAACACAACAAGGTAAGTTATAAATGGATTTATTAAATAATAAAAAGGCTAGGAACAAAAACACTGGTGTAAAGAGAAGGCAAACAAAAGACGCTAGCGTGAAAGCTAGGATAAAACACTAGGAAACTAAAACTTGGCTTGAGAGCACAAACGAGAAAACAAATCATCGGTATGAAAACTGGAATAAACTAATGGCTTAGCGTAAAAGCTATCGAGAATATACATACAAACAAAAACACTGGTGTAAAGAGAAGGCAAACAAAAGACGCTAGCGTGAAAGCTAGGATAAAACACTAGGAAACTAAAACTTGGCTTGAGAGCACAAACGAGAAAACAAATCATCAGTATGAAAACTGGAATAAACTAATGACTTAGCGTCAAAGCTAGTGAGAATATACATACAGCGATGTAGGTCGAGAGTCGTCACTGTTGCGCGTGGGCAAATTAGAGTCCCAGAAAGAATAATGAAAAGGGACGGGCTTAAATAGGGGAGTAATCAAAAAGTGACAGGTGTGCAGAAACCGTGATTAGCAGGTGGGATCAACGAGCAACCATGGTGACTGACTAAACAGGAAGTAAGAGTGTAGAACAACAGAGTGATACAACAACTGGAAGTATAAACCATATGCGGTGATCCAAGTAGCGGATCGCAACATTTTTCCTGCTTTTCTCCCTGAGCGCTGTTTCCCCTCAGCTGCGGCTGATTGGCACCCGGCCACACCTGGTGTCAATCAGCCTGATGCTATTTGAACCTGTGAAGTCATTATTACTTATCGTTGTAGCTGTGTCAAACTTCTCTTCACTCTGTTCATGCCATAGTTCCTTGGTGTTACACTAAGTAGTTTTGTTCATAGCCAAGTTTGTTATCCGCCTTGTGCGCGCCTTTTTTTAGTACCCTTTTGTTTGTTCTTAAGTGTTTGAATTAAATCATGTTTTCTTACTCAGTGCCTGCCTCCTTCTTTGCATCTTAGGGTTCGTCACAAACTCAACGTGACAATTAGCCCACTATCAAAATGACAAATCGTTGTTGAAATGTAATATTAATTCAACACATTTTTAAAGTTCTAGAAAATATTAGCAAAACGTCTGAGAGGGTGAGAATAACTCCTGGAAATGACTGCCAAAGAACGGCCAAAGGTATAGATGTGTGTGTCCAAGTTAAAGGAAATGGCCGGCTGTCTTCTTCTAATGGATTTATTACAATCTTTGCAAGCTGGGTAAAGTTTGCTGTGGTCTGGAACAACATGGCACACAAACAACTATCAGAAATGCAGCAAATATTACATACAGATAATGATGATAAGCAGTTCTCTGATTGGTACCCGGCAGCAGGTGAGTACCCTGGACACTAATCGGAAGCAGGTGAAACTAGTCAGCACCCATGGTAACCGAAACACACAAACTCAAGGGGGCTGAACAGAACTGATGGAGTCAAAACTAAACAAAACAGGATCCGGGCAACGGAGCATGACAGTACAGATTCAAGATGTCCCCAGAATACAAAAAGAGCAAGTTTAAAAATCACGGGAGGGGTCACATTATTCTGCGTGGATCGTTCTCCCAGGATGCAGACGGAACTCCGAACAAAGCATGCAGGCGAGACTTAGCAAAATAATCTTGAACAACGAAACAGGAATAAACCAACTATGTAGTAACTGTTGCATTCAGCTAACAAGGAAGACGGACAGAGCGTACCGAGAAACGGGAATAAGTAACTCTCCGATTAGTGCCCGGCAACAGGTGAGCGTCCCGGACACAAAACAGAGGCAGGTGAAATTAGTCAGCATCCATGGTAACCAAAACACACAAAATCAAGGGTGCTGAAAACAGAACTGATTGCCGATTAGTGCCCGGCAGCAAGTGAGCGTTCGGACACTAGTCAGAGGCAGGTGAAATTAGTCAGCATCCATGGTAACCAAAACACACAAAATCAAGGGTGCTGAAAACAGAACTGATTGCAGATTAGTGCCCAGCAGCAAGTGAACGTGCCGGACACTAATCAGAGGCAGGTGAAACTAGTCAGCACCCATGGTAACCAAAACACACAAAATAAAGGGTACTGAAAACAGAACTGCTTAAGTCAAAACTTAACAAAACATGATACAGGGAAAGAACCATGACAGTACAGATTCAAGATGTCCCCAGAATACAAAAAGAGCAAGTTTAAAAATCACGGGAGGGGTCGCATTATTCTGCGTGGATCGTTCTCCCAGGATGCAGACAGAAATCCGAACAAAGCATGCAGTCGAGACTTAGCAAAATAATCTTTAACAACGAAACAGGAATAAACCAACTATGTAGTAACTGTTGCATTCAGCTAACAAGGAAGACGGACCGAGCGTACCGAGAAACGGGAATAAGTAACTCTCCGATTAGTGCCTGGCAACAGGTGAGTACCCTGGACACTAATCAGAAGCAGGTGAAACTAGTCATCACCCATAGTAACCAAAACACACAAAATCAAGGGTGCTGAAAACGGAACTGATTGCCGATTAGTGCCCGGCAGCAAGTGAACGTGCCGGACACTAATCAGAGGCAGGTGAAATTAGTCAGCATCCATGGTAACCAAAACACACAAAATCAAGGGTGCTGAAAACGGAACTGATTGCCGATTAGTGCCCGGCAGCAAGTGAACGTGCCGGACACTAATCAGAGGCAGGTGAAATTAGTCAGCATCCATGGTAACCAAAACACACAAAATCAAGGGTGCTGAAAACGGAACTGATTGCCGATTAGTGCCCGGCAGCAAGTGAACGTGCCGGACACTAATCAGAGGCAGGTGAAACTAGTCAGCACCCATGGTAACCAAAACACACAAAATAAAGGGTACTGAAAACAGAACTGCTTGAGTCAAAACTTAACAAAACATGATACAGGGAAAGAACCATGACAGTACAGATTCAAGATGTCCCCAGAATAGAAAAAGAGCAAGTTTAAAAATCACGGGAGGGGTCACATTATTCTGCGTGGATCGTTCTCCCAGGATGCAGACGGAACTCCGAACAAAGCATGCAGGCGAGACTTAGCAAAATAATCTTTAACAACGAAACAGGAATAAACCAACTATGTAGTAACTGTTGCATTCAGCTAACAAGGAAGACGGACCGAGCGTACCGAGAAACGGGAATAAGTAACTCTCCGATTAGTGCCCGGCAACAGGTGAGCGTCCCGGACACTAAACAGTGGCAGGTGAAATTAGTCAGCATCCATGGTAACCAAAACACACCAAATCAAGGGTGCTGAAAACAGAACTGATTGCCGATTAGTGCCCGGCAGCAAGTGAGCGTTCGGACACTAATCAGAGGCAGGTGAAATTAGTCAGCATCCATGGTAACCAAAACACACAAAATCAAGGGTGCTGAAAACAGAACTGATTGCCGATTAGTGCCCAGCAGCAAGTGAACGTGCCGGACACTAATCAGAGGCAGCTGAAACTAGTCAGCACCCAAGGTAACCAAAACACACAAAATAAAGGGTACTGAAAACAGAACTGCTTGAGTCAAAACTTAACAAAACATGATACAGGGAAAGAAACTTGACAGTACAGATTCAAGATGTCCCCAGAATACAAAAAGAGCAAGTTTAAAAATCACGGGAGGGGTCACATTTTTCTGCGTGGATCGTTCTCCCAGGATGCAGACGGAACTCCGAACAAAGCATGCAGGCGAGACTTAGCAAAATAATCTTGAACAACGAAACAGGAATAAACCAACACTGTAGTAACTGTTGCATTCAGCTAACAAGGAAGATGGACCGAGCGTACCGAGAAACGGGAATAAGTAACTCTCCGATTAGTGCCCGGCAACAGGTGAGCGTCCCGGACACTAAACAGTGGCAGGTGAAATTAGTCAGCATCCATGGTAACCAAAACACACAAAATCAAGGGTGCTGAAAACAGAACTGATTGCCGATTAGTGCCCGTCAGCCAGTGAGCGTTCGGACACTAATCAGAGGCAGGTGAAATTAGTCAGCATCCATGGTAACCAAAACACACAAAATCAAGGGTGCTGAAAACGGAACTGATTGCCGATTAGTGCCCGGCAGCAAGTGAATGTGCCGGACACTAATCAGAGGCAGGTGAAACTAGTCAGCACCCATGGTAACCAAAACACACAAAATAAAGGGTACTGAAAACAGAACTGCTTGAGTCAAAACTTAACAAAACATGATACAGGGAAAGAAACATGACAGTACAGATTCAAGATGTCCCCAGAATACAAAAAGAGCAAGTTTAAAAATCACAGGAGGGGTCACATTATTCTGCGTGGATCGTTCTCCCAGGATGCAGACAGAAATCCGAACAAAGCATGCAGTCGAGACTTAGCAAAATAATCTTTAACAAAGAAACAGGAATAAACCAACTATGTAGTAACTGTTGCATTCAGCTAACAACGAAGACGGACAGAGCGTACCGAGAAACGGGAATAAGTAACTCTCCGATTAGTGCCCGGCAACAGGTGAGCGTCCCGGACACTAAACAGAGGCAGGTGAAATTAGTCAGCATCCATGGTAACCAAAACACACAAAATCAAGGGTGCTGAAAACAGAACTGATTGCCGATTAGTGCCCGGCAGCAAGTGAGCGTTCGGACACTAATCAGAGGCAGGTGAAATTAGTCAGCATCCATGGTAACCAAAACACACAAAATCAAGGGTGCTGAAAACGGAAAACGATTGCCGATTAGTGCCCGGCAGCAAGTGAACGTGCCGGACACTAATCAGAGGCAGGTGAAACTAGTCAGCACCCATGGTAACCAAAACACACAAAATAAAGGGTGCTGAAAACAGAACTGCTTGAGTCAAAACTTAACAAAACATGATCCGGGCAGAGGACCATGACAGTACAGATTCAAGATGTCCCCAGAATACAAAAAGAGCAAGTTTAAAAATCACGGGGGGGGTCACATTATTCTGCGTGGATCGTTCTCCCAGGATGCAGACGGAACTCCGAACAAAGCATGCAGGCGAGACTTAGCAAAATAATCTTGAACAACGAAACAGGAATAAACCAACACTGTAGTAACTGTTGCATTCAGCTAACAAGGAAGCCAGACCGAGCGTACCGAGAAACGGGAATAAGTAACTCTCCGATTAGTGCCTGGCAACAGGTGAGCGTCCCGGACAGTAATCAGAGGCAGGTGAAACTAGCCAGCACCCTGACCCCACAGGACATATTCTTGTGTTTTCCTAGTTTCTGTGTTTGTTTCCTATCCAGCGCTCCTGTCCAGTCGGCTCCCTGAGCACTCTTTCCCTCACCTGTCCTTGATGGGCAGCCTCAGCACACCTGGTCGTGGTCGCTAATCAGGTTCCGTTTAATGCCAGCCTGCCCTGCAGTCAGGGCTGCAGGATTTGGCTCTGCTTTTTCTTGTGTTTACAACTGCACGTACTACCTGCATGCGCTATAATTTAAACAATCTTACCTGCACATTGCCTCCAGGTCACAACTCCAGCAGCCATGCGCGTTTCTGACAATTGCATCACAAAAAAAAAAAGCCCAAGAAAAAACATTGTGTCCTCTGCTGAACCATCCGGAAGTTTGACAAAAAAACCAACTGAAGGCCACTAAAGGTTGTTTTTTTATCCGGAAAAATAGATACTTTAAAGCCCAAACGATCGACTCCTGCATACTTGATGACTCATTCTGTTTGCTCATCGTATTACATTTTGCAGACCGCCTGGCTCAGAAGAACAAGCAACACGGCGCCACAATTCCCTGCTCATATTTAAAAAATCCAAACAATCAATAGATTCTCATCAGAAGGAGTATTTGTTGCAGACACACACAGTATGCTGGATCATACCCTGCATGTTCACCTTGAGTCCAAAGCCACCTTTGAAACCACGGGATCAGAGCCAAGGGGGAAGAGCCTGGTCACCCAAAGCACACTGCACATCCTCTGCTACGTAAACATGGACATTTCCCCAGAGGGTCTAGACCCAAGGTGACGTCCTTTCTGACTTTGAGCCGCCACCAGACACTCACGGGACCCACACAGGTCCTGCGTCACAGCCCCGTGGAAGTAGACTGCAAACATGTGGACAATGAACAGCTCAGTCCGTCATGAAGCCCAACGAGGACATTGATTGTGGACTTAGACCAACATTAGTCCCACCTTAAAGTGGAAGTCAGGCTTGAAATACTGTATAACTTTGAATTTGGTGCAGGGTGTTGGTGTATGGGTTTAGTGTACCATACTTTCTGCATAATAATTTCTGAGCTCTAGTTTCTTCTGTAAACCACGGGGTGCGCTTTTTTGGAGCCTTTTTTAACTTCAGCGGTGCTATGTTATCAATGGTTTCGCGCAGGGCGTCGTTAAAGTTGTTTGTGAGGTTATCAATAGAGCCCACATCATTTGGGAATGGTGCCATTACCGAGGGCAGTAGGTCAGCAAGAGTTGTCGTTGTGGCAGCATTAATGTTGCGGCTGCTATAGCAGTTATTATTATTATTAGTTTGACGAACATGCGTCTGAACCTCGAATTTTATAAGGTAATGATCGGACAATACTTTAGTATACGGGAGTATCGTAACGTTGGAAACGGTGATACCCCTGACAAGCACTAGGTCTATCGTATTACCGTTGCAATGCGTGGGTTCATTTATTATTTGTGTGAGACCACAGCTATCAATTATAGTCTGGAGCGTTACGCACGGTGGGTCCGATGGGGTATTCATATGGATATTAAAGTCCCCCATTATGATTATATTATCGGCGTGTGTCACTAGATCCGCTTTGGACTGGACTCTCGGAACTGTGTTGGATCCATTATGGATCGAACTTTCACAGTATCATGTTAGACCCGCTCGACATCCATTGCTTTCCTCCTCTCCAAGGTTCTCATAGTCATCATTGTCACCGACGTCCCACTGGGTCATTATTGTTACCGATGTCCCACTGGGTGTGAGTTTTCCTTGCCCTTATGTGGGCCTACCGAGGATGTCGTAGTGGTTTGTGCAGCCCTTTGAGACACTAGTGATTTAGGGCTATATAAGTAAACATTGATTGATTGATTGATTGACCATAGGGCGCACCGCATTATAATGCACACTGCCGATGAGCCGGTCTATTCAGGTCTATAAGGTGCATTAAAGGGGTCATATTTACATATCAGTTTCTAAAGGTAAAACACTTCCTTGTGGTTTATATAACATGTAATGGTGGTTATTTGTTCAAAATGTTACATTGGTTATGTTTTACACCTCAACTTCAAGACGCTTTCTGACAGCGTCGTCCGGATGCGCCGTTTTGTGGGCGGTCTTGAATTTACGTGGCTCACATTCGACAGCGTCTTCTCCCCGTCATCTTTGTTGTTGCGGTGTAGCGTGCAAGGATGAGAGTGGAAGAAGTGTCAAAAGATGGCGCTAACTGTTTTAATGACGGAGCAGCTCATTCACTAGTCAAACAACACCGGAAATGTGTCCCGTGAAAAACCGTCCGACCAGAACTCTCTAATAACTAAAATTCCTTGGGTGAATAATGTAAACTCACTACACTGTTTTAGCGCTTTCATGGTGAGTTTACTGACAGATGTAAGTTAGAACTTCACACTACTTTATTGTCACGTTTACTGCGGGGTCGTTCTCCCAGTAAGGCAGACGGACTACTCCGGACAAGGCGTGCAGGTAAAAACATGATTTATTCATCAGAACTCAAAAGGTACAAAAAACATAAAACAAGTCAAAGTGCTGATCCCCACAGGTTACATTTTTTTTTCCTTTCTTCCCGAAAGAGCAGCGTAGAAGGAGCTGAAAAGCGACCCGATCGACATCGAGTCTCTGTTATTGAAAAATTAAAAGTCAAACCTGCTCGACAAGATGTCCTTCCTGGGTGGTCCACGCAACCCACACTACGACGGCAAGACTATTTCACATATACATTTGAAAAATAACGAAAAAAGATTTTGTCATGCTAAAAAAATAGACCTAATCACAATAGTTTCAATTAGTAACGCTCCTGTACTTGGTATCATTGCAGTGGATGTCAGATATAGCCCCACCAATGGCGTTTGTTTACATTGTGACCCCAGTGAAGCATGTTCAGCTATTCCTTGTCCTCCAGTGATAACGATACAAGTTTTTAAGAAACATACTTTATTCGTCGCCAAAATATTCCTACGAAATTAAAAGAGAGGGTAAAATGCTTGATATTCGGCGTACATACTTTATGAAAGTGCTGATTCCACAGGTTACGTTTTTTTTTTTCCCTCTTTGTTATTGAAAAATAAACAGTCAAACCTGCTCGACAAGATGTCCTTCCTGGGTGGTCCACGCAACCCACACTACGACGGCAAGAGTATTTCACATATACATTTGAAAAATAACGAAAAAAGATTTTGTCATGCTAAAAAAATAGACGTAATCACAATAGTTTCAATTAGTAACGCTCCTGTACTTGGTATCATTACAGTGGATGTCAGATATAGCCCCACCAATGGCGTTTGTTTACATTGTGACCCTAGTGAAGCATGTTTAGCTATTCCTTGTCCTCCAGTGATAACGATACAAGTTTTTAAGAAACATACTTTATTCGTCGCCAAAATATTCCTACGAAATTAAAAGAGAGGGTAAAATGCTTAATATTCGGCGTACATACTTTATGAAACTGCTGATTCCACAGGTTACGTTTTTTTTTTTCCCTCTTTGTTATTGAAAAATAAACAGTCAAACCTGCTCGACAAGATGTCCTTCCTGGGTGGTCCATGCAACCCACACTACGACGGCAAGAGTATTTCACATATACATTTGAAAAATAACGAAAAAAGATTTTGTCATGCTAAAAAAATAGACGTAATCACAATAGTTTCAATTAGTAACGCTCCTGTACTTGGTATCATTACAGTGGATGTCAGATATAGCCCCACCAATGGCGTTTGTTTACATTGTGACGCCAGTGAAGCATGTTCAGCTATTCCTTGTCCTCCAGTGATAACATTACATGTTTTTAAGAAACGTACTTTATTCGTCGCCAAAATATTCATTTAAAATTAAAAGACAGGGTAAAATGCTTAATATTCGGCGTACATACTTTATGAAATTGCTGATCCCCACAGGTTACGTTTTTTTTTTTTCCTTTCTCCCCTTATCTGTCTATTAACTCAATGAGGTGACTCCGGTGTGCAGAGAGCCAATGCACTTTGACGTCTGCATACAAATGCCACCTTTCATTCGTCGAAGTCAGGGATTATTCTAGTGACGCTTTGTGCACATTTAAAGCGTACAAAAGGTCCCGTGAATACATTGCATACTGGCATGAAACGATAGAAGAAGAAAAAATAAACTGCATGTAAGCGAGGGTATTAAGGACCTTCGATCCCTCAGGCGTATCAAAAAGCAACATCAGTGCGTAAAGAATATCACCACATGCGCTCAGGAACACTTCAGAAAACCACTGTCAGTAACTACAGTTTATCGCCACATCTGTAAGTGCAAGTTAAAGCTCTACTATGCAAAGCAAAAGCCATTTATCAACAACACCCAGAAACGCAGCCGGCTTTGCTTGGCTATTGATATGAATAAGATGGATACTAGTTTTTTTTGGCATTTCTCTACAAAAAACATGTACTGTATGCAAGTCACGCATCTTAGTTGGAATAAATGGCTTTTTTTTTTTTTTTTTGCAAAAGAAGACAAGCTCTTTGGCCGAATCCTACCATTAAGATCCAAAAGGATTGATGCGAACACGTCCACAAAAAGGTGCAGGCATACTGGCATGAAACGATAGAAGAAGAAAAAAACTGCATGTAAGCGATGGTATTAAGGACCTTCAATCCCTCAGGCGTATCAAAAAGCGACATCAGTGCGTAAAGGATATCACCACATGCGCTCAGGAACACTTCAGAAAACGACTGTCAGTAACTACAGTTTGTCGCCACATCTGTAAGGGCAAGTTAAAGCTCTACTATGCAAAGCAAAAGCCATTTATCAACAACACCCAGAAACGCAGCCGGCTTTGCTTGGCCCGAGCTCATATAAGATGGACTGATCCGTGGTGTGGCGAGTCCACATTTCAAATGTTTTTTGGGAAACTGTGGACGTCGTGTCCTTCGGAACAAAGACGAAAAGAACCATCCGGATTGTTATAGGTGCATAGTTCAAAACCCAGCATCCGTGAAGTTGTCACCTTGTGTAAATGGTAAATAAAAACAGAATACAATGATTTGCAAATCCTTTTCAACTTATATTCAATTGAATAGACTGCAAAGATAAGATATGTCATGTTCACACTGAGAAACGTATTTGTTTTTTTTGCAAATAATCATTAACTTTGAATTTAATGGCTCCAACACATGGCAAAAAAGTTGGCATTTTCACCACTGTGTTACATGACCTTTCCTTTTAACAACACTCAAACATTTGGGAACTGAGGAGATACACTTTTGAAGCTTTCCAGATGGAATTCTTTCCCATTCTTGCTTGATGTACAGCTTAAGTTGTATAAAAGTCCGAGGACTCCGTTGTGGTATTTTAGGCTTCATATTGCACCACACATTTTCAAAGGGAGACAGGTCTGGACTACAGGCAGGCCAGTCTAGTACCCGCACTCTTTTACTACGAAGGTCACGCTGTTGTAACACGAGGCTTGGCATTGTCTTGCTGAAATAAGCAGGGGCGTCCATGATAACGTTGCTTGGATGGCAACACATGTTGCTCCAAAACCTGTATGTACCTTTCAGCATTATTGGTGCCTTCACAGATGTGTAAGTTACCCATGCCTTGGGCACTAATGCACCCCCATACCATCACGGATGCTGGGTTTTGAACTTTGCACCTAGAATAATCCCTATGGTTCTTTTCCTCTTTGTTCCGAACGACACGACGTCCACAGTTTCCCAAAAAACATTTGAAATGTGGACTCGTCAGACCACAGTTCAGTCCATCTTATATGAGCTCAGGCCAAGCAAAGCCACCGGCGTTTCTGGGTGTTGTTGATAAATGGCTTTCGCTTTGCATAGTAGAGCTTTAACTTGCACTTACAGATGTAGCGACAAACTGTAGTTACTGACAGTGGTTTTCTGAAGTGTTCCTGAGCCCATGTGGTGATATCCTTTATGCACCGATGTCACTTTTTTGTTGCAGTGCCGGCCGATGGATCAAAGGTCTGCGAAATCATCGCATACATGCAGTGATTTCTTCAGATTTTCTGAACCTTTTGATGATATTACGGACCGTAGATGGTGAAATCCCTAAATTCCTATCAACAGCTGGTTGAGAAATGTTCTTAAACTGTTGGACAATTTGCTCACGCATTTGCTGACAAAGTGGTGACCTTGTTTGTGAATGACTAAACTTTTCATGGAAGCTGCCGTTATACCCAATCATTGAACATCCAATGAACCTGTTCACCCGTGGGATGTTCCAAGTAAGTAACTGGGTTTTGAACTTTGCACCTAGAATAATCCGTATGGTTCTTTTCCTCTTTGTTCCGAACGACACGGCGTCCACAGTTTCCAAAAACAACATTTGAAATGTGGACTCGTCAGACCACGGTTCAGTCCATCTTATATGAGCTCAGGCCAAGCAAAGCCGGCGGCGTTTCTGGGTGTTGTTGATAAATGGCTTTCGCTTTGCATAGTAGAGCTTTAACTTGCACTTACAGATGTAGCGACAAACTGTAGTTACTGACAGTGGTTTTCTGAAGTGTTCCTGAGCCCATGTGGTGATATCCTTTACGCACCGATGTCACTTTTTATTGCAGTGCCGCCTGATAGATGAAAGGTCCGTGAAATCATCGCATACATGCAGTGATTTCTCCAGATTTTCTGAACCTTTTGATGATATTACGTACCGTAGATGGTGAAATCCCTAAATTCCTATCAATAGCTGGTTGAGAAATGTTCTTAAACTGTTGGAAAATTTGCTCACGCATTTGTTGACAAAGTGGTGACCTTGTTTGTGAATGACTAAGCTTTTCATGGAAGCTGCCGTTATACCCAATCATTGATCCTCCAATGAACCTGTTCACCCGTGGGATGTTCCAAGTAAGTAACTGGGTTTTGAACTTTGCACCTAGAATAATCCCTATGGTTCTTTTCCTCTTTGTTCAGAACGACACGACGACCACAGTTTCCAGAAAAACATTTGAAATGTGGACTCGTCAGACCACAGTTCAGTCCATCTTATATGAGCTCAGGCCCAGCAAAGACGGCGGCGTTTCTGGGTGTTGTTGATAAATGGCTTTCGCTTTGCATAGTAGAGCTTTAACTTGCACTTACAGATGTAGCGACAAACTGTAGTTACTGACAGTGGTTTTCTGAAGTGTTCCTGAGCCCATGTGGTGATATCCTTTACGCACCGATGTCACTTTTTGTTGCAGTGCCGCCCGATAGATCAAAGGTCCGCGAAATCATCGCATACATGCAGTGATTTCTTCAGATTTTCTGAACCTTTTGATGATATTACATACCGTAGATGGTGAAATCCCTAAATTCCTATCAATAGCTGGTTGAGAAATGTTCTTAAACTGTTGGACAATTTGCTCACGCATTTGCTGACAAAGTGGTGACCTTGTTTGTGAATGACTAAACTTTTCATGGAAGCTGCCGTTATACCCAATCATTGATCATCCAATGAACCTGTTCACCCGTGGGATGTTCCAAGTAAGTAACTGGGTTTTGAACTTTGCACCTAGAATAATCTGTATGGTTCTTTTCCTCTTTGTTCCGAACGACACAACGTCCACAGTTTCCAAAAAAAACATTTGAAATGTGGACTCGTCAGACCACGGATCAGTCCATCTTATATGAGCTCAGGCCAAGCAAAGACGGCGGCGTTTCTGGGTGTTGTTGATAAATGGCTTTCGCTTTGCATAGTAGAGCGTTAACTTGCACTTACAGATGTAGCGACAAACTGTAGTTACTGACAGTGGTTTTCTGAAGTGTTCCTGAGCCCATGTGGTCATATCCTTTACGCACCGATGTCACTTTTTGTTGCAGTGCCGCCTGATAGATGAAAGGTCCGTGAAATCATCGCATACATGCAGTGATTTCTCCAGATTTTCTGAACCTTTTGATGATATTACGTACCGTAGATGGTGAAATCCCTAAATTCCTATCAACAGCTGGTTGAGAAATGTTCTTAAACTGTTGGACAATTTGCTCACGCATTTGCTGACAAAGTGGTGACCTTGTTTGTGAATGACTAAACTTTTCATGGAAGCTGCCGTTATACCCAATCATTGAACATCCAATGAACCTGTTCACCCGTGGGATGTTCCAAATAAGTAACTGCTGAGCATCCCTCAACTTTCTCAGTCTTTTTTGCCACTTGTGCCAGCTTTTTTTTTTTTTGCAAAATTTTGACTCGCGTTGAGTAAAATGACGACTTATTATAATACTGGCAAAATTCTAAGTTGCTCTTGTGGAATTCCAACTCATTTTTCACAACAAACTTATTTTGTATTTTGCATAGTATGTATATATTTTTCATGTTGTAAATACACATCTTTATATATATATAGAAATGGTGGTCCTAAGGGGGTGGGCATTTTTCTCAAGTCTCAAGAAGGTAACAGATAAAAAAATGTATGTGTGTGTGTGTGTGTGTGTGTGTGTGTGTGTGCGATTTAGTCAGCATAGCTAGCTCGGTCACGTTGTCCCCCCGGTGGAGAGCCGAGGTGACATGTTTGAATGTGACATGTTACCACTGGATTTGCATATCAATACATTTTGCATATCAAGAGTTGTCAAAAGTATCAATACTAGGATACCAGGTTGATATCAACATGGCCAAAATATATACCGGCGGATTTTCTCGGTATTGTCAGTACCGTAGAATGCACAAAATGTTTCCCCCGACAAGCTGTGTCAAATAAAATTAAAGCTGCAAGCAGCGTTGGTCGGGTCCGCCTTTGGCTGCTGCCCCCGAGACCCACGGCCGGATAAGCGTTAGAAGACGCCTTGGAGCCACTATTTGGAGAATCTAATGCATTGTGAAAGTAATGCAGTTAATGAAGTGAAAATATCAAACTTCCTGTTGATTTTTGCTCAAATATGTTAATTATTAAAATGTAGGTCTAAGTGAGACCTACATAGTGTTTTTGTTTCATGTCTCTCTGACATTCCTACCGGAAGTTACAAGCAGTTTTGTCAGTGTTTTCTTCCTAGGAGCAGTTTGTCCGTGTTGTATTCCTAGGGGGGCGGTGGAGCGCAATTTTGAGTTTTGAAGTTAGGTTTTTTCATCAGATCGCAATTTTTGCCAGACCTGATGTGTGTGTCAAGTTTGGTGGGTTTAGAAGCATTTTAAGGGGGTCAAATAACAGCTCAAAGAGGCAAAAATGACATATTTTTAGGAGACTTTGCACAGGGGTTCTTTGAAGGCGCGTAAAATCAAAACCTGAGAACTTATCAAAACTCTGTTCTATACTTTTAATCAGAAAGGTTCAATCTCTTGCTGCGGGGTCGTTCTCCCAGGAAGGCAGACGGACTACTCGGGACATGGCATTTAGGTAAAAACATGATTTAATTTAAACTAAAAAAAGATACAAACAAAAATCGCTCACAGCGGACGCACAACTTGGGCTAAAGAACAAAGCTAACGCATAAACAGACTAAGAACATAAATCAAACAAAGCTTACTTGGCATGGCATGAAGCACCGAAACTATGGCAAGGCATGAAACAAGTCAGCACAGGGCCACTGACTGGCAAAGACGAGCTTAAATACTGCCTCTGATTAGTGCTCGGGAAGCAGCTGAGCAGGCATTTTGTCCACCAGAGACAGGTGGACAAAATGAGTAACCAAGGAAACCAGACAAGGGAGTGGGAAAAAAAAACAGGAACTTAAAGAGTCCAAAGGACAAACAAAAACATGATCAACAGACATGACATTTGATTTATTATTGGTTAGCTTCAGAATAACAATGTTATTAAAAAGAATGATGTGGTCCTGATGGCTTCATCTGACCGGGATCTTCAGCTCTCACTGGATCGGTTCGCAGCCGAGTGTGAAGCGACCGGAATGAGAATCAGCATCTCCAAGTCCGAGTCCATGGTTCTCGCCCGGAAAAGGGTGGAATGCCATCTCCGGGTTGGGGAGGAGACCCTGCCCCAAGTGGAGGAGTTCAAGTACCTAGGAGTCTTGTTCACGAGTGGGGGAAGAGTGGATCGTGAGATCGACAGGCGGATCGGTGCGGCGTCTTCAGTAATGCGGACGTTGTACCGATCCGTTGTGGTGGAGAAGGAGCTGAGCCGGAAGGCAAAGCTCTCAATTTACCGGTCGATCTACGTTCCCATCCTCACCTATGGTCATGAGCTTTGGGTCATGACCGAAAGGATAAGATCACGGGTACAAGCGGCCCAAATGAGTTTCCAGGTCTCTCCCTTAGAGATAGGGTGAGAAGCTCTGCCATCCGGGAGGAACTCAAAGTAAAGCCGCTGCTCCTCCACATGGAGAGGAGCCAGATGAGGTGGTTCGGGCATCTGGTCAGGATGTCACCCGAACGCCTCCCTAGGGAGGTGTTTAGGGCACGTCCAACCGGTAGGAGGCCACGGGGAAGACCCAGGACACGTTGGGAAGACTATGTCTCCCGGCTGGCCTGGGAACGCCTCGGGATCCCCCGGGAAGAGCTAGACGAAGTGGCTGGGGAGAGGGAAGTCTGGGTTTCCCTGCTTAGGCTGTTGCCCCCGCGACCCGACCTTGGATAAGCGGGAGAAGATGGTTGGATGGATTAAAAAGAATAAGAGACTTATTACACTCTAAAAATGTTGGTCTTACTTAAAAATGCACGCATTTAGTTGTATTCAGTGTTAAAAAATATGATATGGTTCTCATGGAAATACATTTTGAAATATTCAGCTTCTTGGCTCTCTCAGCTAAAAAGGTTCCCGACCCCTGCCCTACAGTGTCCTTGAACAGGTTCGTAAGCGTTCAATCGGTGAATTTCCTTGTCAAAAATGGACCTTCCAGATCAGGGGTGCCCACACTTTTTCTGCAGGCGAGCTACTTTTCAATTGACCAACTCGAGGGGATCTACCTCATTTATATATATCATTTATATTTATTTATTTATGAAAGAGACATTTTTCTAAACAAGTTAAATGTGTTTAATGATAATACAAGCATGTGTAACACATATAGATGTCTTTCTTTCACAAAGACAAGAATATAAGTTGGTGTATTACCTGATTCTGATGACTTGCATTGATTGGAATCAGACAGTAATGATGATAACGCCCACATTTTCAAATGGAGGAGGAAAAAAAGTTGTCCTTTCTGTACAATACCACATGAAAGTGGTTGGTTTTTGGCATCTAATTCATCCAGCTTCCATACACTTTACAAGAAAAACATCGGCGGCAAATTCCGTAGCTTGCTTGATTGACATTCACGGCACCCGAGGGTCTTGTGAGATGACGCTGGCTGCTGCCAGTTCATTATTATGAAAAAATGACAGAGAGGAAGGCGAGAAACACTTTTTATTTCAACAGACTCTCGCGCCGTCCTAACCGTCAAAACTCTAAAGGCCGACTGCACATTTCCTATCTTCACAATAAAAGCCCTGCTTCATGCTGCCTGTGCTAACAAAATAAGAGTCTCGGAAAGCTGGCGTGCACAAGTGATGTGCACGCCAGCTTTCTGAGGGATCGCTTGTGCACGCCAGTTTTCCGAGACTCTGTATTTAGTTAGCGCAGGCAGCATGAAGCAGGGCTTTTATTGTGAAGATAGGAAATGTGCAGTCGGCCTTTAGAGTTTTGACGGAAGGTACGGCGCGAGAGTCTGTTGAAATAAAAAGTGTTTCTTGCCTTCCCTTTCGGTCATATTTTCATAATAATGATCTTGCAGCAGCCAGCGTCATCTCACAAGACCCTCCGGTACCGTGAATGTCATTTAAGTGACGTCTTGGTGAAGATTGATGATCACTCATTTTTAGGTCTATTTTTTTTAAAAGCCTGGCTGGAGATGGACTGACACACCCCCCGCGGTCGACTGGTAGCTCGCGATCGACGTAATGGGCACCCCTGTTCCAGATCAACTCAGGCTAGGAATTGCTGTCCGACTTAATGACAAATCCAAACGCCACCTTTGTAACTTCCTCCCATAGTTGCATGCGACTTGTGAGATCCACGGTGAAGGGCTGTCATGGAAGCTGTGTACTTGCAAGCCAGTGATCCATAAGGGCTGGCCGCTTATCAAAAAACCATTCGATGCAGGGAGTGACAGCGTAAGCCGGGGTCTGCACAGTTGTGAGGGATCGTGTCGGAACATTGCAGGTGCGCACGGAAGCCTGCGGAAGCTGAACACGCAATCGGACTGTTTAACTGTTGAGGAAGCACTTGAGGTAACATTTGCATAAGATGGCAAAAAATGACCCGGGAGGGACTCATTATCTGCTGTGTGGGTTGAGAACGCGGGGGGGAGGCGTTTACGAGCCCGACGCTGACTTGTTTCAGTGGGTTTATTTGTGAGCAAGACGGAAAAAAAGGTGGTGAGGACATTAAGAAGAGGTGGGTAGAGTACTCAAGTAGGAGTACATTTTATATGGAGTAAAAAGTGGTCTAAATAATTACCGTATTTTTCCGGACCATAGGGTGCACCAGATTATGAGGCGTACTGCCGATGAATGGTCTTTTTTAGATCTATTTTCAAATATAAGGTGCACCGGATTATGAGGCACATTAACTAACACTTCTGTAATGTTCATATTGTTGTTACTCAGCCAGCGTTCGTGGGTCTGATGGACCCGTTGCATTTTGTGGCTTTTAATGCCTCACAATCAAACATCCATCCATCATCTTCCGCTTATCCGAGGTCGGGTCGCGGGGGCAACAGCCTAAGCAGGGAAACCCAGACTTCCCTCTCCCCAGCCACTTCGTCTAGCTCTTCCCGGGGGATCCCGAGGCGTTCCCAGGCCAGCCGGGAGACATAGTCTTCCCAACGTGTCCTGGGTCTTCCCCGTGGCCTCCTACCGGTTGGACGTGCCCTAAATACCTCTCTGGGGAGGCGTTCGGGTGGCATCCTGACCAGATGCCCGAACCACCTTATCTGGCTCCTCTCCATGTGGAGGAGCAGCGGCTTTACTTTGAGTTCCTCCCGGATGGCAGAGCTTCTCACCCTATCTCTAAGGGAGAGACCTGGAAACTCATTTGGGCCGCTTGTACCCGTGATCTTATCCTTTCGCTCATGACCCAAAGCTCATGACCATAGGTGAGGATGGGAAATTGAGAGCTTTGCCTTCCGACTCAGCTCCTTCTTCACCACAACGGATCGATACAACGTCCGCATTACTGAAGACGCCGCACCGATCCGCCTGTCGATCTCACCATCCACTCTTCCCCCACTCGTGAACAAGACTCCTAGGTACTTGAACTCCTCCACTTGGGGCAGGGTCTCCTCCCCAACCCGGAGATGGCATTCCACCCTTTTCCGGGCGAGAACCATGGACTCGGACTTGGAGGTGCTGATTCTCATTCCGGTCGCTTCACACTCAGCTGCGAACCGATCCAGCGAGAGCTGAAGATCCCGGTCAGAAGAAGCCATCAGGACCACATCATCTGCAAAAAGCAGAGACCTAATCCTGCGGTCACCAAACCAGAACCCCTCAACGCCTTGACTGCGCCTAGAAATTCTGTCCATAAAAGTTATGAACAGAATCGGTGACAAAGGACAGCCTTGGCGGAGTCCAACCCTCACTGGAAATGTGTTCGACTTACTGCCGGCAATGCGGACCAAGTTCCGCCACAATAAGACAGTCCGATACCCCATACTCTCTGAGTATCAAACACAATCAAACACTCTTATGTCAAAATACTGAACAGATGTTTACCTCATCCCAATAAATGGTAAACGGGTTATACTTGTATAGCGCTTTTCTACCTTCAAGGTACTCAAAGCGCTTTGACACTACTTCCACATTCACACACACATTCACACACTGATGGCGGGAGCTGCCATGCAAGGCCCTAACCACGAACCATCAGGAGCAAGGGTGAAGTGTCTTGCTCAAAGAAAACAACAGGCGTGACAAGGTTGGAAGAAGGTGGGGATTGAACCAGGATCCCTCAGGTTGCTGGCACGGCCACTCTCCTAACTGCGCCACGCCGTCCCGTCTAAACATCTGTTTAGTATTTTGACATAAAAGGGTTTGATGTCTGATTTATTTTCTTAATAAATTTGGCCAAAGGGGACACATTTAAATGTACACACACTTGTTATTTCATATGTTAGCCAGAGGGGATAACATAATCACAATCAAACACTCTTATGTTAAAATACTGAACAGATGTTTACCTTATCCCAATAAACATCTGTTTAGTATTTTAACATAAAATACTAAACAGATGTTTCTTATTAAAATTTACACACACTCTAGTATTTAAATTTACACACACTTGTTATTTCATATGTTAGCCAGAAGGGGATAACATAATCACAATCAAACACTTACGTTAAAATACTGAACAGATGTTTACCTTATCCCAATAAACATCTGTTTAGTATTTTAACATAAAATACTAAACAGATGTTTCGTATTAAAATTTACACACACTTTAGTATTTAAATTTACACACACTTGTTATTTCATATGTTAGCCAGAGGGGATAACATAATCACAATCAAACACTCTTATGGTAAAATACTGAACACATGTTTACCTTATCCCAATAAACATATGTTTAGTATTTTAACATAAAATAGTAAACAGATGTTTAGTATTAAAATTTACACACACTTTAGTATTTAAATTTACACACACTTGTTATTTCATATGTTAGCCGGAGGGGATAACATAATCACAATCAAACACTCTTATGTTAAAATACTGAACACATGTTTACCTTATCCCAATAAACATCTGTTTAGTATTTTAACATAAAATACTAAACAGATGTTTCTTATTAAAATGTACACACACTTTAGTATTTAAATTTACACACACTTGTTATTTCATATGTTAGCCAGAGGGGATAACATAATCACAATCAAACACTCTTATGGTAAAATACTGAACACATGTTTACCTTATCCCAATAAACATCTGTTTAGTATTTTAACATTAGTATTTGGCCCATTTTCTGTGAAGAAAATGGGCCAAAGTCAGTGGGTCTCAGTTTTAAAAATGTATTATTTGTTTCATTTTTCTTTTAATAAAAAATGAAAACGGGTCCCAGAGACCCGAACACCATACAAGGGTTAAAGGAGTCATACAAAGTTTTGTTTTTTTCTAAAGGACGGCGAAAAAGATCATCAGGACTACATTCCTCCTATCCAGGAAATTGCAAAAAAGCTGCTGCCTGACCAGGGATCAGAAAATCTGCAGGGACTCTTACTACTACCCCCACCAAGGGCAGTTTTCACTGCCGGAGTCTAGAAAGAGGTTCCGCAGCCTCCGTAGCAGAACCTCCAGATTCTGTAACAGCTTCTTCCCTCAGACCATAAGACTCTTAAACGCATCATAATAACCCAACTTGATGGGTTGCTGTGACCCAGAGTTGGACCAGTCAGGCCAATCTTCGCTAGACTTCCCCGGCCCATGCCAAACAAAGATGTACAATCGCGGTCAAAAGTTTACATACAACAGACAACAGGGAATCAAGCGCAATGGGTTTTATTGAGCACTTGATGATTACATGGGGTGAGTATGCTACTATGTGTGTGAATGGAATATTATGTGTGTAATTACCGGAGGGTTTGTTGGAGTGCGTGTTGGATGTGGCAGCGATCAAGTCCAGAGGAGAAGAAGCTAAGAGGTCGTTGGTCCGTGCGGGGTTGTGGAGCAGGAGAGAGGTGTCCAGAAGTCCAAGCATGGGGTCGAGGATCGGGGAAGACAATCAAGGCCCAGGCACAGCAAAAGCTGAGACACTAAGGATGTACACAGGGCTACGTTCTGATGCGGAGAAGTCAGCGGCGAGGCTCTTTATCCTGTCGCCTCTCATTAGTCCCAGGTCCGTCGATTGCAGATTGCCTCCGTGTCCCTCGCGGCTCACAGTGGAGCCTGTGGGTGCACCCGCATCGGAGGAAGAAGCAGACTGCGCGTGTGCCATAACAATTCTAGCCTGATTTAGCCATTCCTTTACCACCTTTGACGCGTGTTTGGGGTCATTGTCCTGCTGGAACACCCAACTACGCCCAAGACCCAACCTCCGGGCTGATGATTTGAGCTTGTCCTGACAAATAAACCACCAATAAAAGGAGGATTACCACCATGTTTGACGGTATGCATGGTGTTCCTGCTGGGTATTGTGGCCAAACAGCTCTATTTTTCTTTCATCTGACCACAGAACTATTCCTACAGAAGGTCTTGTCTTTGCCCATGTGATGTCGGTTCTTTACAAATGTAAACTTTTGATCTCGACTGTATAACCGAGCCATGACCTTTGTCCTGCACTTGGCTTTAATCAAAAGGGAAGCTTTGCTTTTTTCATATTCATGCAGCACGACTCCCTATCTCGCTCAAATGAGTGAAGGGTATTCAAATGGACTAAATTGAGTGTAGATGAGCTAATACTGGATGCTGTCTGCACACCATTCTGTCAGACTGATATTACTTCAACACTAAAACAGGCGAGGAAAGCACCCGACTGGTAAGATGATGCCCTGATAATAAAAAGGGAGAAAATACCAGACTGGACGGAACAAATCAGCCCTGAGAACATGAACCTGGATGCGCACACAACTGGAACGCTAATGAGATGTTTAGCTCACATTAAAATAATATAATACTTTGTGTGGAGAGGCGGGGCATGCTGGAGCCCGGCCCAAGATGGCGGCGAGGAGGCGGGGATGGCGAGCGAGCGGCGAGGCGGGGCTACCGGGAGCGACACCACAAACGAGATCAGGTGTGTGGATCGCGCACCTGTACACGATTAATATATCTCCTCTCGCTGTATAAAAGGGGAGAAGGAGGAGAGAACGGGGCTGGTGATGGTGCAACCCAAACAAGGAAGGAACGAGAGAGAGAGAGACGACAACACGAAATGCGGCGCGTGCAACCCGGAAGAGAGCGAGAGCGAGAGGCAGACGCAGACAACGGGGAAGGCTGAAAAGCAAGGCGCAAACAGACTTTTGTTTAATGAAAAATAAAGAAGTCTACACCCGCTCAAAGGCATGTCCTTCCTTGGTGGTCCCTAGAACCCGCAAGACGGCACGAGTCGGTCACACTTTGTAATTTACATCTTGCAAGCACTAGTTTATTACAAACTCTGGAGTGGTGTAGGCTACAAGATACTGTTAACGTTATCAGACACGTACAAAAAGGTTAATGTTGCCGTTAGCCACTGACTATGCTTAGGTAACGTGAGCCTAGCCAACATTACTGCAGCCCGGCCCAAGATGGCGGCGAGGAGGCGGGGATGGCGAGCGAGCGGTGAGGCGGAGCTACCGGGAGCGACACCACAAACGAGATCAGGTGTGTGGATCGCGCACCTGTACACGATTAATATATCTCCTCTCGCTGTATAAAAGGGGAGAAGGAGGAGAGAACGGGGCTGGCAATGGTGCAACCCAAACAAGGAAGGAACGAGAGAGAGAGAGACGACAACACGAAATGCGGCGCGTGCAACCCGGAAGAGAGCGAGAGCGAGAGGCAGACGCAGACAACGGGGAAGGCTGAAAAGCAAGGCGCGAACAGACTTTTGTTTAATGAAAAATAAAGAAGTCTACACCCGCTCAAAGGCATGTCCTTCCTTGGTGGTCCCTGGAACCTGCAAGACGGCACGAGTCGGTCACACTTTGCAATTTACATCTTGCAAGCACTAGTTTATTACAAACTCTGGAGTGGTGTAGGCTACAAGATACTGTTAACGTTATCAGACATGTACAAAAAGGTTAATGTTGCCGTTAGCCACTGACTATGCTTAAGTAACGTGAGTCGAGCCAACATTACTGCAGTCCTGGTTGACATAAGAGGTAACGATATTTTAGCCTGAAGGCTGCAAGTGAGCAGATATGGAAATGAACTGGCAACAGTTAACGGTAGTTACTCAGCGGCATGTCCTTCCTTGGTGGTCCCTGGAACCCGCAAGACGCCACGAGTCGGTCACACTTTGTAATTTACATCTTGCAATAACTGGTTAATTACAAACTCTGGAGTGGTGTAGGCTACAAGATACTGTTAACGTTATCAGACACGTACAAAAAGGTTAATGTTGCCGTTAGCCACTGACTATGCTTAGGTAACGTGAGTCTAGCCAACATTACTGCAGCCCGGCCCAAGATGGCGGCGAGGAGGCGGGGATGGCGAGCGAGCGGCAAGGCGGGGCTACTGGTAGCGACACCACAAACGAGATCAGGTGTGTGGATCGCGCACCTGTACACGATTAATATATCTCCTCTCGCTGTATAAAAGGGGAGAAGGAGGAGAGAACGGGGCTGGCAATGGTGCAACCCAAACAAGGAAGGAACGAGAGAGAGAGAGACGACAACACGAAATGCAGCGCGTGCAACCCGGAAGAGAGCGAGAGCCAGAGGCAGACGCAGACAACGGGGAAGGCTGAAAAGCAACGCGCAAACAGACTTTTGTTTAATGAAAAATAAAAAAGTCTACACCCGCTCAAAGGCATGTCCTTCCTTGGTGGTCCCTGGAACCCGCAAGACGGCACGAGTCGGTCACACTTTGCAATTTACATCTTGCAAGCACTAGTTTATTACAAACTCTGGAGTGGTGTAGGCTACAAGATACTGTTAACGTTATCAGACACGTACAAAAAGGTTAATGTTACCGTTAGCCACTGACTATGCTTAGGTAACGTGAGTCCAGCCAACATTACTGCAGTCCTGGTTGACATAAGAGGTAACGATATTTTAGCCTGAAGGCTGCAAGTGAGCAGATATGGAAATGAACCGGCAACAGTTAACGGTAGTTACTCAGCGGCATGTCCTTCCTTGGTGGTCCCTGGAACCCGCGAGACGCCACAAGTCGGTCACACTTTGTAATTTACATCTTGCAAGCACTAGTTTATTACAAACTCTGGAGTGGTGTAGGCTACAAGATACTGTTAACGTTATCAGACACGTACAAAAAGGTTAATGTTGCCGTTAGCCACTGACTATGCTTAGGTAACGTGAGCCTAGCCAACATTACTGCAGTCCTGGTTGACATAAGAGGTAACGTTATTTTAGTGAGCAGATATGGAAATGAACCGGCAACAGTTAACGGTAGTTACTCAGCGACACTATCACTGGGACTGCAGGTTGAAGTGAGTGTGCTTCGTCACCTGTATCGCTGCTTCTTATGTACGGTCTGAACATGTTTGTTGTGCTGCTCCCCTTACAGGAAAGCGAAGTGTGGTAATAATTGCAGATAGCCGTTTCCTCGTCAAATTTCTTAGTGAAGTGAAGCCATGCCTTGGAGCGTTTTTTCCCGGTCCATTATTTTTGTTGTTTTTGTATCTGCCGCTGGATCGACTGAGCTACGTCATTTCCTGTGACGTCCCATGGGGTATTTCCTGTGAGTCGGGACACGGGATTCGTTCCCATGGATTCCAATAAAGAACCAAATGTTTTGCTTTAGATTAGATTTAGATTTATTGGTCCCCGTGGGGGAATTCATTTTCACTGCCGTACATTTAAACATATAGACATTGCACATCACAAAACAAAAATATCAAAAAGACACCAGGTCTGGTCGCGGGGGCAACAGCCTAAGCAGGGAAACCCAGACTTCCCTCTCCCCAGCCACTTCGTCTAGCTCTTCCCGGGGGATCCCGAGGCGTTCCCAGGCCAGCCGGGAGACATAGTCTTCCCAACGTGTCCTGGGTCTTCCTTCCCCGTGGCCTCCTACCGGTTGGACGTGCCCTAAACACCTCCCCAGGGAGGCGTTTGGGTGGCATCCTGACCAGATGCCCGAACCACCTCATCTGGCTCCTCTCCATGTGGAGGAGCAGCGGCTTTACTTTGAGTTCCTCCCGGATGGCAGAGCTTCTCACCCTATCTCTAAGGGAGAGACCTGGAAACTCATTTGGGCCGCTTGTACCCGTGATCTTATCCTTTCGGTCATGACCCAAAGCTCATGACCGTAGGTGAGGATGGGAACGTAGATCGACCGGTAAATTGAGAGCTTTGCCTTCCGGATCACATTTTTCCCACAGGCTAATAATAAATTTGAAAATAAAATAATAATGAATGAACCATAAAATACAAGCCTTGAAGTAGCAAGAGAAAATGCATGAATAAAACGTTAATTATTGGTCAGTTTGCTGGAAGTTTCCCGGAAGAGTTAGTGCTGCTAGGGGTTCTGGGTATTTGTTCTGTTGTGTTACAGTGTGGATGTTCTGCTGAAATGTGTTTGTCATTCTTGTTTGGTGTGGGTTCACAGTGTGGCGCATATATGTAACAGTGATAAAGTTGTTTATACGGCAACCCTCAGAGTGACATGTATGGCTGTTGACCAAGTATGGCTTGCATTCACTTGTGCATGTGTAAAAGCCACAAATATTATGTGACACGCTGTTAGTATGGAGGACAAGCGGACGTGACGACAGGTTGTAGAGAACGCTAAAGGCAGTGCCTTAAATGCACGCCCCCAGGTGGAAATCGGTATAAATTTGGGAGAATGGTTGCCCCGGGAGATTTTCAGGAGGGGCACTGAACTTCGGGAGTCTATCTGGAAAATTAGGAGGGTTGGCAAGTATGAGTATTAGCGGTGAATGCGACCGGCGGGCCAGCTCTAATGCTAAATTGATATTGCCTCAAGGGCCAAATTAAATTACACGGCGGGCCAGAGTTTGACACCCATGCTTTAATGCATCCAGCGGGGCGTCACAACAAAATTAGGCATAATAATGTGTTCATTCCATGACTGTATATATCGGTATTGGTTGATACCAGAATCTGTAATTAAAGGGGAACATTATCACAATTTCAAAAGGGTTAAAAACAATAAAAATTAGTTCCCAGTGGCTTGTTGTATTTTTTGAATTTTTTTTCAAAATTTTACCGGTCCCCGAATAGCCCTAAAAATTGTTTAAATTGCTTGATTTTCGCTATTTGCGATGCCACCGTCCATTTCCCTGTGACGTCACACAGTGCTGCCAATGTAAACAAACAATGGGAATACCACAGCAAGATATAGCGACATTAGCTCGGATTCAGACTTGGATTTCAGCGATTTAAGCGATTCAACAGATTACGCATGTATTGAAACAGATGGTAGAAGTATGAAAATATTGAAGAAGAAACTGAAGCTATTGACGCTATTCATAGCCATAGCATGGCCGAATAGCTGCGTTAGCATCGCCGGTAAAATGTGCCGACCAAACGATCAGGACTTTCGCATCTTGTGACACTGGAGCAACTTAAATCCGTCAATTGGTAAGTGTTTGTTTCGCATTAAATGTGGGTGGAAGGAAACGTAATATACTTGCAAATGCATCTGCAGGTTATCCATACATCTCTGTGCCATGACTGCTTTAGCACCGCCGGTAAATAGCATGTTAGCATCGATTAGCGTTGCATGTTAGCATCGATTAGCTGGCAGTCAACATCAACAAAACTCCCCTTTGTGATTTCGTTGACTTTATCGTTGCAAATGCATCTGCAGGTTATCCGTACATCTCTGTGCCATGACTGCTTTAGCACCGCCGGTAAATAGCATGTTAGCATCGATTAGCGTTGCATGTTAGCATCGATTAGCTGGCAGTCAACATCAACAAAACTCCCCTTTGTGATTTCGTTGACTTTATCGTTGCAAATGCATCTGCAGGTTATCCATACATCTCTGTGCCATATCTGCTTTAACACCGCCGGTATATAGCATGTTAGCATCGATTAGCGTAGAATGTTAGCATCGATTAGCTGGCAGTCAACATCAACAAAACTCCCCTTTGTGATTTCGTTGACTTTATAGTTGCAAATGCATCTACAGGTTATCCGTACATCTCTGTGCCATGACTGCTTTAGCACCGCCGGTAAATAGCATGTTAGCATCGATTAGCGTAGAATTTTAGCATCGATTAGCTGGCAGTCAACATCAACAAAACTCCCCTTTGTGATTTCGTTGACTTTATAGTTGCAAATGCATCTACAGGTTATCCGTACATCTCTGTGCCATGACTGCTTTAGCACCGCCGGTAAATAGCATGTTAGCATCGATTAGCGTAGAATGTTAGCATCGATTAGCTGGCAGTTAACATCAACAAAACTCCCCTTTGTGATTTCGTTAAATTTATCGTTGCAAATGCATCTGCAGGTTATCCATACATCTCTGTGCCATGACTGCTTTAGCACCGCCGGTAAATAGCATGTTAGCATCGATTAGCGTAGAATGTTAGCATCGACTAGCTGGCAGTCAACATCAACAAAACTCCCCTTTGTGATTTCGTTGACTTTATAGTTGCAAATGCATCTGCAGGTTATCCGTACATCTCTGTGCCATGTCTGCTTTAGCACCGCCGGTAAATAGCATGTTAGCATCGATTAGCGTAGCATGTTAGCATCGATTAGCTGGCAGTCAACATCAACAAAACTCCCCTTTGTGATTTCGTTGACTTTATAGTTGCAAATGCATCTGCAGGTTATCCATACATCTCTGTGCCATGACTGCTTTAGCACCGCCGGTAAATAGCATGTTAGCGTTGATTAGCGTAGCATGTTAGCATCGATTAGCTGGCAGTCAACATCAACAAAACTCCCCTTTGTGATTTCGTTAAATTTATCGTTGCAAATGCATCTACAGGTTATCCGTACATCTCTGTGCCATGACTGCTTTAGCAGCGCCGGTAAATAGCATGTTAGCATCGATTAGCGTAGAATTTTAGCATCGATTAGCTGGCAGTCAACATCAACAAAACTCCCCTTTGTGATTTCGTTGACTTTATAGTTGCAAATGCATCTACAGGTTATCCGTACATCTCTGTGCCATGACTGCTTTAGCACCGCCGGTAAATAGCATGTTAGCATCAATTAGCGTAGCATGTTAGCATCGATTAGCTGGCAGTCAACATCAACAAAACTCCCCTTTGTGATTTCGTTAAATTTATCGTTGCAAATGCATCTACAGGTTATCCATACATCTCTGTGCCATGACTGCTTTAGCACCGCCGGTAAATAGCATGTTAGCATCGATTAGCGTAGAATTTTAGCATCGATTAGCTGGCAGTCAACATCAACAAAACTCCCCTTTGTGATTTCGTTGACTTTATAGTTGCAAATGCATCTGCAGGTTATCCATACATCTCTGTGCCATGACTGCTTTAGCACCGCCGGTAAATAGCATGTTAGCATCGATTAGCGTAGCATGTTAGCATCGATTAGCTGGCAGTCAACATCAACAAAACTCCCCTTTGTGATTTCGTTAAATTTATCGTTGCAAATGCATCTGCAGGTTATCCGTACATCTCTGTGCCATGACTGCTTTAGCACCGCCGGTAAATAGCATGTTAGCATCGATTAGCATAGCATGTAGGCATCGATTAGCTGGCAGTCAACATCAACAAAACTCCCCTTTGTGATTTTGTTAAATTTATCGTTGCAAATGCATCTACAGGTTATCCGTACATCTCTGCGCCATGACTGCTTTAGCACCGCCGGTAAATAGCATGTTAGCGTCGATTAGCGTAGAATGTTAGCATCGATTAGCTGGTAGTCAACATCAACAAAACTCCCCTTTGTGATTTCGTTAAGTTTATCGTTGCAAATGCATCTGCAGGTTATCCATACATCTCTGTGCCATGACTGCTTTAACACCGCCGGTAAATAGCATGTTAGCATCGATTAGCTGGCAGTCAACATCAACAAAACTCCCCTTTGTGATTTCGTTAAATTTATCGTTGCAAATGCATCTGCAGGTTATCCGTACATCTCTGTGCCATGACTGCTTTAGCACCGCCGGTAAATAGCATGTTAGCATCGATTAGCGTAGCATGTTAGCATCGATTAGCTGGCAGTCAACATCAACAAAACTCCCCTTTGTGATTTCGTTAAATTTATCGTTGCAAATGCATCTACAGGTTATCCATACATCTCTGTGCCATGACTGCTTTAGCACCGCCGGTAAATAGCATGTTAGCATCGATTAGCGTAGCATGTTAGCATCGATTAGCTGGCAGTCAACATCAACAAGACTCCCCTTTGTGATTTCGTTAAATTTATAGTTGCAAATGCATCTGCAGGTTATCCATACATCTCTGTGCCATGTCTGCTTTAGCACCGCCGGTAAATAGCATGTTAGCGTCGATTAGCATAGCATGTTAGCATCGATTAGCTGGCAGTCAACATCAACAAAACTCCCCTTTGTGATTTCGTTAAATTTATCGTTGCAAATGCATCTGCAGGTTATCCGTACATCTCTGTGCCATGTCTGCTTTAGCACCGCCGGTAAATAGCATGTTAGGATCGATTAGCGTAGCATGCTAGCATCGATTAACTGGCAGTCACGCCGCGACCAAATATGTCTGATTAGCACATAAGTCAACATCAACAAAACTCACCTTTGTGATTTCGTTGACTTTATCGTTGCAAATGCATCTGCAGGTTATCCGTACATCTCTGTGCCATGACTGCTTTAGCACCGCCGGTAAATAGCATGTTAGCATCGATTAGCGTAGCATGTTAGCATCGATTAGCTGGCAGTCAACATCAACAAAACTCCCCTTTGTGATTTCGTTAAATTTATCGTTGCAAATGCATCTACAGGTTATCCATACATCTCTGTGCCATGACTGCTTTAGCACCGCCGGTAAATAGCATGTTAGCATTGATTAGCGTAGCATGTTAGCATCGATTAGCTGGCAGTCAACATCAACAAAACTCCCCTTTGTGATTTCGTTAAATTTATAGTTGCAAATGCATCTGCAGGTTATCCATACATCTCTGTGCCATGTCTGCTTTAGCACCGCCGGTAAATAGCATGTTAGCGTCGATTAGCATAGCATGTTAGCATCGATTAGCTGGCAGTCAACATCAACAAAACTCCCCTTTGTGATTTCGTTAAATTTATCGTTGCAAATGCATCTGCAGGTTATCCGTACATCTCTGTGCCATGACTGCTTTAGCACCGCCGGTAAATAGCATGTTAGGATCGATTAGCGTAGCATGCTAGCATCGATTAACTGGCAGTCACGCCGCGACCAAATATGTCTGATTAGCACATAAGTCAACATCAACAAAACTCACCTTTGTGATTTCGTTGACTTTATCGTTGCAAATGCATCTGCAGGTTATCCATACATCTCTGTGCCATGTCTGTCTTAGCAGGTAAAATGTGGAGACACTCTGGTACATTCAATGGGGGTCTGGCGGCAGATTTCTTGCCAGTGGTGCAACTTGAATCCCTCCCTGTTAGTGTTGTTACACCCTCCGACAACACACCCACGAGGCATGATGTCTCCAAGGTTCCAAAAAAATAGTCAAAAAAACGGAAAATAACAGAGCTGAGACCCGGTGTTTGTAATGTGTTGAAAATGAAAATGGCGGGTGTGTTACCTCGGCGACGTCACATTCTGACGTAAACGCCTCCAGCGCGATAAACAGAAAGGCGTTTAATTCGCCAAAATTCACCCATTTAGAGTTCGGAAATCGGTTAAAAAAATCGATGGTCTTTTCTCTGCACCATCAAGGTATATATTGACGCTTACATAGGTCTGGTGATAATGTTCCCCTTTAAGAGTTGGAAAATATCGGAATATCGGCAAAGAAGCCATTATCGGACATCTCTGATTGATTTTAAATTGTTGAAATATCAATCTTATAATACGTGTTAGTCATCCACCCCTTCGCCCTTCTAACAAAATGCATGGGTTTGACTCCCGGTGATGCAAGAGTACCATTTATCATCCCACACTTAAGAGCAGCCATCCCGGACGATCCCCCTTTGAGGGGGATGCCTAATGAAGCCAAACGAGTAAAGTATCCTGTCAGGGAGGAATTAAGTATCGGCGAGCAGTGCGGGAGACTCAGCGATCATAGGAGGCTCAGAGCTGAAGGTCCGGAGCGCCGGATGAGGAGAATGAATAGTGACTGGCGCTCAGCCCGGTGGCGGCTTAACGACTTGCGGTCAGTTGACTCTGTCTCAATTAATCAGACTGCTCTTTCCCGTTTGCCTACTTTTGTTTGTCCTTCTCCCTCTGGCTTTAATTCCACCCTCGGTCCACCTCCCGTGGGCAGGGAGAGGGTGCCTTGTTCTTGTAATCGTCCATTTTTTCTTATCTCCGCTCTCTTGGACAGCACCCTGGACTGTTTTATTCCGTAGCCTGCGGCGGAGTCAATAACTACGACCCCAGCCAGGATTATGACCGACGGTCAATATTACGGCACGGCAACACAAGTTTGTTGGATTCCGGAGCTTGGAGTGCGAGAGGATGTGTGCAAGCGCCAACTCGGTTCTTTCATGTCAGTTGGTATCTGCTTTCCTGGTGGTCCCGGGGCGGTGCTGACATTTGGAGGACTGGTCCACGATTGGCCTGTAGGGTTGCTATGTGCAGAGAACAGTCTGAGCTTTACTTGCATCTCTCTTTGTCTCCACAGATTTACATTGCGGTTGTCAAGTCTGTCTCTTCAGTTCCTTGTTCCGAGTTTTACCCAACTCCCTGGGTGTACAAAAGTACTCTCACATTTCAGCAATCATTCTCTTGCATCTTACCAAGGAACAATTTAGTAGAAATTAATTGGCGTTGTGGTGGGATTAAAAAAAAAAAACAGTCCCTGTTCAGAACCGGGTCCCAGTGTACCAATGTGTTTTATTTATCTGACAGGGACAGCACTGCGATGAGGTGGCGACTTGTACAGGGTGTACCCTGCTGTGACAGTCGCTCGCTGTCGTGCGGGTTCCCAGGACCACCAAGGAAGGACATCCCGCTTGAGCAGGTTTGACTCGCTTTATTTTTCAATATAGCTTTGTCTTCAGGTCGGGTCGCTTTTCAGCTCCTCCTCTCCACTGCATGCTTACGGTCCGCTTTTCAGCCACTGTCGTCGTCATCTACTCTTCGTTGCCTTCGCTCCTCTCCTTCTGCCTCATTTTTTCCTCCTTCTCCCCTATACAGCGTGGGGAGAAATGTTAATTGTGTACCGGTGCGTGATCCATGCATCTGCACTTGACTGCGGCGTCGCTCCCGGCACACCCCGCCTCTCCGCTCGCCCACATTCTCCGCCTCCTTGCCGCCATCTTGGGCCCTGCCCGGTTGCTCGTTCGCCGGCTGCGCTTCTCCACACCCGCCTAACGCCCGATTCAAGCTGAGATAGGCTCCAGCGCCCCCCGCAACCCCGAAGGGATAAGCGGTAGGAAATGGATGGATGGATGGACAGGGATAGTACAATGAAACATTGCTACCCACCTTTAACCGATGTCAAAGTACATAAAACATCTAGCCCAGTGGTTCTCAACCTTGTTTGAGATACTGAACCCCACCAGTTTTATATGCGCTGTCACCGAACCATTTTTTGCTGAAAATTTATTTTAAATTTCTTTCAAATCCAAGACAAAGTTGTATGTTTTTTTTTACAGGTGCCCAAATTAACCGTGCATGAACATCACCTTGTTCAAAGAACAAAACCAACACAAAACAAATTACACACCTGCAAATCAGTGTGACTTCTGCTGTTGCCGTATCCACAATAAGCCGATAGGGAGACATTTTAATTCACACGATGAGTCGGGTATGTCTTGACCTCCGCCGAACCCCTGAGGCCGACTCACCGAACCCCTAGGGTTCCATCGAACCCAGGTTAAGAACCAATGATCTAGCCAAAGGCTAATTTGCAACCATTGTCCCTGGTTAGGCTTATAGAGAAAAGTAGGGAAAAGTGTTTAGCCATTCCTTTACCACTTTTGACGTGTGTTTGGGGTCATTGTTCGGTTGGAACACCCAACTGCGCCCAAGACCCAACCTCCGGGCCGATGATTTTAGGTTGTCCTGTCTCATTTACTCTATGTAAAGCATCAGTTCCATAGGCCGCAAAAATGTCATAACGAGGGGTTTTTCGCATTTTACTGTGAGGATTGTTCTCCCGGGATGCAATCGGATTTTTCCAAACATATTTATTATTAATCTAACTACACAGGACAAAAGACAGGGACTAAAACAAAAGGAAAAGCGTGCCGATTGCACAACAGGCTAAGGAACATAAAACGTAACGCAGAAAACGTACGCTAACACTTAGACTGATCTATGGACATAAAAAACATCTAAAACTATGGCATAGAACGAACAAGACTTACTGCGGCATGAATGAAGTGATGGCATGAAACGGGCATGAAAAGATCAATGTCGCCAGGCCGACTAACTGGCAAAGACAGACTTAAATACTAGTCTCTTAGAGCAGGTGCGTGTCCCAAACACATGAGGCAGGTGAAACTAATAAGTCGCCATGGTAACTAAACAAACAAGGGAGCGCAAACAGGAACTCAACGAGTCCAAAACGAACAGAAAATAACAATAAGGAAAACAAAAAGAAAAGCGTGCCGATTGCACAACAGGCTAAGGAACATAAAACTTAACGCAGAAAACGTACGCTAACACTTAGACTGATCTATGGACATAAAAAACAACTAAAACTATGGCATTGAACGAACAAGACTTACTGCGGCATGAATGAAGCGATGGCATGAAACGGGCATGAAAAGAGCAATGTCGCCAGGCCGACTAACTGGCAAAGACAGGCTTAAATAATAGTCTCTCAATTAGAGCAGGTGCATGTCCCAAACACATGAGGCAGGTGAAACTAATAAGTCGCCATGGTAACCAAACAAACAAGCGAGCGCAAACAGGAACTCAAAGACTCCAAAACGAACAGAAAATAACAATAAGGAAAACAAAAGGAAAAGCGTGCCGATTGCACAACAGGCTAAGGAACATAAAACTTAATGCAAAAAACATACGCTAACACTTAGACTGATCTATGGACATAAAAAACAACTAAACAAACTATGGCATAGAACGAACAAGACTCACTGCGGCAAGAATGAAGCGATGGCATGAAACGGGCATGAAAAGAGCAATGTGGCCAGGCCGACTAACTGGCAAAGACAGGCTTAAATAATAGTCTCTCAATTAGAGCAGGTGCGTGTCCCAAACACATGAGGCAGGTGAAACTAATAAGTCGCCATGGTAACTAAACAAACAAGGGAGCGCAAACAGGAACTCAAAGAGTCCAAAACGAACAGAAAATAACAATAAGGAAAAGAAAAGGAAAAGCGTGCCGATTGCACAACAGGCTAAGGAACATAAAACTTAACGCAGAAAACGTACGCTAACACTTAGACTGATCTATGGACATAAAAAACAACTAAAACTATGGCTTAGAACGAACAAGACTTACTGCGGCATGAACGAAGCGATGGCATGAAACGGGCATGAAAAGAGAAAAAGTCGCCAGGCCGACTAACTGGCAAAGACAGGCTTAAATAATAGTCTCTTAATTAGAGCAGGTGCGTGTCCCAAACACACGAGGCAGGTTAAACTAATAATTTGCCATGGTAACTAAACAAACAAGCGAGCGCAAACAGGAACTCAAAGAGTCCAAAACGAACAGAAAATAACAATAAGGAAAACAAAAGGAAAAGCGTGCCGATTGCACAACAGGCTAAGGAACATAAAACTTAACGCAAAAAACATACGCTAAAACTTAGACTGATCTATGGACATAAAAAAACAACTAAACAAACTATGGCATAGAACGAACAAGACTTACTGCGGCATGAACGAAGCGATGGCATGAAACGAGCATGAAAAGAGCAATGTCGCCAGGCCGACTAACTGGCAAAGACAGGCTTAAATAATAGTCTCTTAATTAGAGCAGGTGCGTGTCCCAAACACATGAGGCAGGTGAAACTAATAAGTCGCCATGGTAACTAAACAAACAAGGGAGCGCAAACAGGAACTCAAAGAGTCCAAAACGAACAGAAAATAACAATAAGGAAAACAAAAGGAAAAGCGTGCCGATTGCACAACAGGCTAAGGAACATAAAACTTAACGCAGAAAACGTACGCTAACACTTAGACTGATCTATGGACATAAAAAACAACTAAAACTATGGCATAGAACGAAGCGATGGCATGAAACGGGCATGAAAAGAGCAATGTCGCCAGGCCGACTAACTGGCAAAGACAGGCTTAAATAATAGTCTCTTAATTAGAGCAGGTGCGTGTCCCAAACACATGAGGCAGGTGAAACTAATAAGTCGCCATGGTAACTAAACAAACAAGGGAGCGCAAACAGGAACTCAAAGAGTCCAAAACGAACAGAAAATATCAACAAGGAAAACAAAAGGAAAAGCGTGCCGATTGCACAACAGGCTAAGGAACATAAAACGTAACGCAGAAAACGTACGCTAACACTTAGACTGATCTATGGACATAAAAAACAACTAAAACTATGGCAGAAAACGAACAAGACTTACTGCGGCATGAATGAAGCGATGGCATGAAACGAGCATGAAAAGATCAATGTCGCCAGGCCGACTAACTGGCAAAGACAGGCTTAAATAATAGTCTCTCAATTAGAGCAGGTGCGTGTCCCAAACACACGAGGCAGGTGAAACTAATAAGTCGCCATGGTAACTAAACAAACAAGCGAGCGCAAACAGGAACTCAACGAGACCAAAACGAACAGAAAATAACAATAAGGAAAACAAAAGGAAAAGCGTGCCGATTGCACAACAGGCTAAGGAACATAAAACTTAACGCAGAAAACGTACGCTAACACTTAGACTGATTTATGGACATAAAAAACAACTAAAACTATGGCATAGAACGAACAAGACTTACTGCGGCATGAACGAAGCGATGGCATGAAACGGGCATGAAAAGAGCAATGTCGCCAGGGCGACTAACTGGCAAAGACAGGCTTAAATAATAGTCTCTCAATTAGAGCAGGTGCGTGTCCCAAACACATGAGGCGGGTGAAACTAATAAGTCGCCATGGTAACTAAACAAACAAGGGAGAGTCAAATAGTCAAAACGAACAGAAAATAACAAAAACACAATCCAGACCACAGATCTGGACACAAAACAGACCCAGAGTATAATACTAGCACCATGCGTGGTGTTCCTCGGATCAAAAGCCTCACCTTTTCTCTTCCAACAGCTCAATTTTTGTTTCATTCAACCACTGAACTTTCCTCCGGAAGACTTATCTTCGTCCATGTGATGTCAGAAATGCAGCCTTACAGATAAAGTGTCATGAGACATGCAAAATGAAACGATATACAAAGAGGATAAAAGTAAAGGATATCAAATGAGGCACAATGATGCAATATGTTCATACAGCTAGCCAACATAGCATGTTAGCATTGATCAGCTTGCAGTCTTGCATTGACCAAAAATGCCTGATTAGCACGCCAACAAGTCAACAACATCAACAAAGCTCACCTCTGTGCATTCAAGCACAGTATAAAACTTTTGGTGGACAAAATGAGACAAAGAAGTGGAATATTTTACATGTAAACAAACTCTTGTTAAGTTAAAGTACAAATGATTCTCACACACACACTAGATCAGGAGTGTCCAAACTTTTTCCACCGAGGGCCGCACACGGAAAAATTGAAGAATGCGGGGGCCGTTTTGATATTTTTCATTTTCAAACCATAACAAAATATATGGATTTTTTTTTTTTAATTCCTAGGGATCCTGGGGAGCATAGAGGGTCTCAGTCACTAAAATGTTCAAAATAAGCCAAATTATTATTTTTTTTATTTTTATTTAATGCTTACAGTAAATCTCTATATCAACTTGAGGTTGATATAAAGTAAAACAAGTAAGGTTTTATGCCTTTTCTGTCAAAGACAACTTTGTTTTTTATAGTAAAACTGAAATATGCAGTATTTAGATAGATAGATGGATAGATAGATAGATAGATAGATAGATAGATAGATAGATAGATAGATAGATAGATAGATAGATAGATAGATAGATAGATAGATAGATAAATAGTACTTTATTTAGCAATTAAAGCCCTCAAAGATCAATAATGCAGGACACCATTTATTTTAATTATTTAATATTTTTGAGTAATCACAGTGAAAAGTTCAATAAAATCCTACTAAATATATTTGAGATCCGAAACGTTCCCCACTCATAAAGTGATGCATTTGTATTAGTTTTTTTTTTTTTACTTTTAACACTTAAATTTCAAGATCAACTTCTGATATATCTGTCGATTTAAAGTTTGAACTATTATTTTGTGTGTTTTATGCTCTTTTGTCAAAACTTTAATGTTTTTAAATGGCAACAACACAACATCCATCCATCCATCCATCCATTTTCTACCGCTTATTCCCTTTCGGGGTCGCGGGGGGCGCTGGCGCCTATCTCAGCTACAATCGGGCGGAAGGCGGGGTACACCCTGGACAATTTGGCCCTGCGATGAGGTGGCGACAACACAACATATGCAATATTTTTTTCCACATAAAACATTTTAAAGTGATCATTTTTAATTAATAATTCATTGTAACATAGATATTTTTATGCCATTTTTTTGGAGCAATGAAAAAAAAAGAAAACAAAAACAAAAAGGGGGAAAAAAATGCCACTTTTTCTCATTAGATTTCACCTCAATCCACTTTTTTGGAATGTTTTTATTTTTTATTTTTGCAATACTATCAATTTTGCAATTTTTGCAGAATGTTTTGCGGGTCGCAAATGGACACTTCGGACACCCCTGCACTAGATGTTGTAAAACTTGCCCTCTGCATTCGACCCATCCCTTTGTTACGCCCCTTGGGAGGTGAGGGGAGTAGTGAGCAGCAGTGGTGGCCACGCCCGGGAATCATTTTTGCTGACTTAACCCCCAATTCAAACTCTTGATGCTGAGCGCCCCGCATTGAGGTAATGGGTCCCATTTTTATAGACTTTGGCATGACTCGGCCGGGGCTTGAACTCACAACCTACCCATCTCAGGGCGGACACTCTAACCCATGGGTGTCAAACTGTGGCCCGCGGGCCAAATTTGGCCCGCCGTGTAATTTAATTTGGCCCTTGAGGCAATATCAAATTAACATTAGAGCTGGCCTGCCAGTATAATAACAATATAACATATTATAACACCACATTCACCGCTAATACTCATACTTGCCAACCCTCCCGATTTCCCTGAATGACTCCTGAAGTTCGGTGCCCCTCCCGAAAATCTCCCGGGTAACCTTTCTCCCGATTTCCACCCGGACAACAATACTCGGGGCGTGCCTTAAAGGCACTGAATTTGCGTGCCGGCCCAAACACTAAATATCTATGGCTTTCACAGACACACACAAGTGATCGCAATTCATACTTGGTCAACAGCCATACAGGTCACACTGAGGGTGGCCGTGTAAACAACTTGAACGCTGTAACAAATATGCGCCAAACTTCGAACCCACACCAAATAAGAATGACAAACACATTTCGGCAGAACATCCACACTGTAACACAACAGAACAAAATACCCAAAAACCCTTGCAGCACTAACTCTTACAAGCCGCTACAATATACACCCCCGCTACCACCATACCCTACCCCCCCCAAACCCCGCCCACCTCATTGTTATTTTATTTTCTAATTTATTAGCCTGTGGAAAAAGTTCATGTTGATATTTACCTCAGAATTGTATTTAATATACTATTGATGTTTTTTTGTTTCTTTTTTTGAAAGTGGATTTTCCGCTATTAAGTTATAAAAGCCTCGCTTGTTCCATATTTAGTGTTAAAGCAAATCAGTGTCGCAAATTGAGCCCTAATTAACGTTTTATTCACGCACGTTCTCTTGCTGTTTCAAGGCTTGAATGTTCGATTCGTTCATTGTTAATTTATTTTCAAATGTATTATTAGCCTGTGGAAAAAAAATGTTTATTTTGATCTTTACCCTCAGAAGGCTGCAAATAGAAAATAGGCATTCCATTTTTGTTTAAATTGTATTTGATATGCCATTGATATTTTTTAATTATTATTATTATTATTATTTGAAACTGGATTTTGCATGTCACTATAAAGTTATATAAGCCTTGCTTGTTCAATATTCAATGCAAAACTTGTTTGGGTCCCTATTAAAAGGTTCATTTGTTCAACCTTGGCCCTCAGCTTTGTTCAGTTTTAAATTTTGGCCCACTCTGTATTTGAGTTTGACACCCCTGCTCTAACCACAAAGTGTGTTTCTTTGTATTTTATACCTCATCATCTTCAAAAATGCTCCAGGGAGCCACTAGTGCATCCCTAAATAGGCTCCAAAGCCACGGGTTGCTACTACTGGACCCAAGTGCGGATAGAATCAAAGTCTAAGGGTTTTTATTGAAAAAACCAAAGAAAGGAAAATAGGGAACTTGTAGATATTGGCTTGTGTGCTCCAGGAGAGCATGCTGAGGCAGCCACACACAGTAAGTATAGAGTAACCATCTGGCAATCGCGCCGAAGGAAGTCCAAACATATGTAGGCTGCAGGTGACGAGTTGATGGCAGGCAGGTGAGTTGATTAGGGAACTGGGATCAGCCGTGCCAGCTTGAGAGCTGGAGCCAAACTTACGCCCACTCTCACAAAAACAAACACAAAGACCAGTGTTTTTCAACCTTTTTCTTGAGCCAAGGCACCTTTTTTTTTCATTGAAAAAATGCGGAGGCACACCAACAGCAGAAAACATTACAAAATATCGACAATACAAAGGTGTTCTTGGAAGTGTCGGATAAGAATTCAAACCTTATGTGTTATTCAAACCGTATTCCCCTATATGTCAGGGGTGTCCAAAGTGCGGCCCGGGGGGCCATTTGCGGCCCGCAGGGAATTTCTTAAAGGCCCCACGGCACATTGTAAAAATACTATTAAAAAAATAAAAATAAATAAAAATATGAAAGAAGTTATAAATAGCCAAGAGGTGAAATGTAACAATAAATTGTTGCAATGTTTACTCTAATAACACAAAGCTGCCATGATGGCTGTTTCTTTCTTTCCGAAATAATAATGAATCAAAATCAATGCCAATAACGTCACATTAAATAGTCCACTTTGAGATATTCTTTGGGGAAAATGTTGCATATTTTGTGCTTGCTGTATAAAAAAGTAAGCTGTCCATAGTGGATCTAACATAATAGTGAGAGTCCAGTCCATAGTGGATCTAACATACCAGTGAAGGTCCAGTCCATAGTGGATCTGACATAATAGTGAGAGTCCAGTCCATAGTGGATCTAACATAATAGTGTGAGAGTCCAGTCCATAGTGGATCTAACATACTTTTGTGAGAGTCCAGTCCATAGTGGATCCAACATAATAGTGAGAGTCCAGTCCATAGTGGATCTAACATAATAGTGAGAGTCCAGTCCATAGTGGATCTAACATAATAGTGTGAGAGTCCAGTCCATAGTGGATCTAACATACTTTTGTGAGAGTCCAGTCCATAGTGGATCCAACATAATAGTGAGAGTCCAGTCCATAGTGGATCTACCATAATATCGAGAGTCCAGTCCATAGTGGATCTGATTTAATAGTGAGAGTCCAGTCCATAGTGGATATGACATAATAGTGTGAAAGTCCAGTCCATAGTGGATCCAACATAATAGTGAGAGTCCAGTCCATAGTGGATCTAACATAATAGTGAGAGTCCAGTCCATAGTGGATCTAACATAATAGTGAGAGTCCAGTCCATAGTGGATCTGACATAATAGTGAGAGTCCAGTCCATAGTGGATCTAACATAATAGTGAGAGTCCAGTCCATAGTGGATCTAACATAATAGTGAGAGTCCAGTCCATAGTGGATCTAACATAATAGTGTGAGAGTCCAGTCCATAGTGGATCTAACATAATAGTGTGAGAGTCCAGTACATAGTGGATCTAACATAATAGTGTGAGAGTCCAGTCCATAGTGGATCTAACATAATAGTGAGAGTCCAGTCCATAGTGGATCTAACATAATAGTCTGAGTCCAGTCCATAGTGGATCTAACATAATTGTGTGAGTCCAGTCCATAGTGGATCTAACATAATAGTGTGAGAGTCCAGTCCATAGTGGATCTAACATAATAGTCTGAGTCCAGTCCATAGTGGATCTAACATAATTGTGTGAGTGTCCAGTCCATAGTGGATCTAACATAATAGTCTGAGTCCAGTCCATAGTGGATCTAACATAATTGTGTGAGAGTCCAGTCCATAGTGGATCTAGCATAATTTTGTGAGAATCCAGTCCATAGTGGATCTAACATAATATTGAGAGTCCAGTCCTTAGTGGATCTGAAATAATTGTATGAGAGTCCAGTCCATAGTGGATCTAACATAATATTGTGAGAGTCCAGTCCATAGTGGATCTAGCATAATTTTGTGAGGGTCCAGTCCATAGTGGATCAAACATAATAGTGTGAAAGTCCAGTCCATAGTGGATCTAACCTAATTTTGGGAGAGTCCAGTCCATAGTGGATCCAACATAATAGTGAGAGTCCAGTCCATAGTGGATCTAACATACTTTTGTGAGAGTCCAGTCCATAGTGGATCTAACATAATAGTGTGAGAGTCCAGTCCATAGTGGATCTAACATAATAGTGTGAGAGTCCAGTACATAGTGGATCTAACATAATAGTGAGAGTCCAGTCCATAGTGGATCTAACATAATAGTCTGAGTCCAGTCCATAGTGGATCTAACATAATAGTGAGAGTCCAGTCCATAGTGGATCTAACATAATATTGTGAGAGTCCAGTCCATAGTGGATCTAACATAATAGTGTGAGAGTCCAGTCCATAGTGGATCTAACATAATAGTGTGAAAGTACAGTCCATAGTGGATCCAACATAATAGTGAGAGTCCAGTCCATAGTGGATCTAACATAATAGTGAGAGTCCAGTCCATAGTGGATCTAACATAATATCGAGAGTCCAGTCCATAGTGGATCTGATTTAATAGTGAGAGTCCAGTCCATAGTGGATATGACATAATAGTGTGAAAGTCCAGTCCATAGTGGATCCAACATAATAGTGAGAGTCCAGTCCATAGTGGATCTAACATAATAGTGAGAGTCCAGTCCATAGTGGATCTGACATAATAGTGAGAGTCCAGTCCATAGTGGATCTAACATAATAGTGAGAGTCCAGTCCATAGTGGATCTGACATAATAGTGAGAGTCCAGTCCATAGTGGATCTAACATAATAGTGAGAGTCCAGTCCATAGTGGATCTAACATAATAGTGTGAGAGTCCAGTCCATAGTGGATCTAACATAATAGTGTGAGAGTCCAGTCCATAGTGGATCTAACATAATAGTGAGAGTCCAGTCCATAGTGGATCTAACATAATAGTGTGAGAGTCCAGTCCATAGTGGATCTAACATAATAGTGTGAGAGTCCAGTCCATAGTGGATCTAACATAATAGTGAGAGTCCAGTCCATAGTGGATCTAACATAATAGTGTGAAAGTCCAGTCCATAGTGGATCTAACATAATAGTGAGAGTCCAGTCCATAGTGGATCTGACATAATAGTGAGAGTCCAGTCCATAGTGGATCTAACATAATAGTGTGAAAGTCCAGTCCATAGTGGATCCAACATAATAGTGAGAGTCCAGTCCATAGTGGATCTAACATAATAGTGAGAGTCCAGTCCATAGTGGATCTAACATAATAGTGAGAGTCCAGTCCATAGTGGATCTAACATAATATTAAGAGAGTTTAGTCCATAGTGGATCTAACATATTAGTGAGAGTCCAGTCCATAGTGGATCTAACATAATATTAAGAGAGTTTAGTCCATAGTGGATCTAACATATTAGTGAGAGTCCAGTCCATAGTGGATCTAACATAATATTTTGAAAGTCCAGTTGTTTTTTTTTGTTTTGTTTTTTTAAAGAAGGGCCTGAAACAAACAAACACAAAACCTAAACAACAATACAACTTATGATTGACCGGTAGATCTGAAGTTATCGTGTTAAAAGTAAACTGTTCAAAAAATTTATAATTGATATTTTAACACTTTAAAGAGTAGAACCCTTTTTGCATCCCTAATCATTTTTTGTGTGATTTGTTTTTAAGTGTCATTGCTAAGAAAAAAATGATGAATTAAAATCAAAGTTGTAATGAGTTATTGACCTTATTAGGGCTCCAATTATTATATCATCTCAAATATTTCACTCAAAAAATGTTATTGGGTAGAAAATATGACATATTTTGTGTTTTTTCCATAAAAAAAAACAGGGTTTTCTTTGACAAAATGAGCATACAACTTAAATCTTTAATAACGTTATATTGACAGATAGACATAATGTTGATCTAGAGCAGGGGTGCCCACACTTTTTCTGCAGGCGAGCTACTTTTCAATTGACCAACTGGAGGGGATCTACTTCCTGGGTGGTCCTTTGAACCCGCACGACGACAGCAAGAGACTGGGTCACAGTTAGTTTTGATTTTTTTTTTCTTAAATTGGTGGAGAAATGTTGAAGTAATAACGTGTTGAAATAAGGAATGGTATTACGAAATTTCGGCAAAATTGGGGATTGTATCGGTTCTGATTAAGAGAAATTTTTTGAGAGTGGAACAGTTGAAATGCGTTGAAAAATGTGGAAGGAGTAGTCACCAGAAAAAAGAGTGGAAATTCTGGAAAATCCTGTAATTTTTTGGGAAGTTGGAAAAGACAAAGTTTGAATTTCCAGAATAGTGGAATGTGTTGAAGGTGGAATGGTTTGAATAGGTTGAAAAATGTGGAAATGGTGGAAATTTGAAAAATGGCCAATTCATTTTAAATGGGAAAAATGTCCCGGAAAAGGTGGAATTCTGGGAAATCTGGGAATTTTTCAAGCGAAAGCCCACAACTCCTGAATAGGTTTGAAGTTGGAACGTTTTGAATGGGGTGAAAAATATGGAAGGTAAAGTGCGCCAAAATCTGAAGAATCTCAGGTTGGGTTGGTGACGAACCCCGAGATGCAGAGAAGGCGGCAGGCATTGTGCGGGAAAACATTATTTAATCATCAAAAATAACGAAAAGAACACAAACCAGGAACTAGGTATAGCCAAAACTGAAGACAACTAATGGCTAGAAAGAAAACACAAAAGCTAGGAGAAAGCAACATACAAATAGCTAACAGGAACAACTTACCGCTACGACAACAGCGACAAAAGACAAGTAGTAAAATGACAGGTAGTAGCTGTAACGATATCGACAATGACAGGTAGTGGTGACATCGACACGACAATAACAGCACTGACTGGAGAAGAAAGCAGGTCAAAATAGTGTCGGGCTGATTGACACCAGGTGTGGCCAGGTGCCAATCAGCCACAGCTGAGGAGACACAGCACTCAGGGAAACAGAACCAAAATAAGAGTGCTGACAAGAACTAAAGACAGGAAACAAAGACAAATGCAGAGGAAAAACTAAGACATAGACCAAACTGTCAGGTACCAAGAAGAAGAAGAAGAAGAAGAAGGAGAAGGAAATATATGAATTGTTGTTGTATAAAACCAATCACACAGCTAGAAGAGGCAATTATGGAAGAAATTGTGTGTGAAAGCTCCAATGCTGAAGATGAACTAAAATCCTGGAATTTGTTTAAGCATTGTTGAAGTCCAGCACGCAATTCCTGAACAGGCTGAATATTTTGAAGCTGGAATCAGATGAAAAATGTAGGAATTGTGGAACTTTGAAGAATGTCCCATTGATTTCAGGAGGAATTTCCCCGAAATTTGGGGATTTCTGGTAAAGCGGGACTTTTTTTTTTTAAACTGGTAAAAAAAAAAAAAAATCTTTATAGGTCTGAATGAGTTCAAATTGTTGGTGTTGAAATTATTAAAATCGGTGGAGAAATGTCGAAGTAGTAACATGATGAATTGAGAAATGGTATTACGGAATTCATGGAATTTCGGGAAAATCGGGAATTTTTCCAGTACGCGTACCCCCATTTGAGAACCACTGCCATAGTGGATCTGACTATATAGTGAGAGTCCAGTCCATAAAGGATCTAACATAATAGTGAGAGTCCAGTCCATGGTGGATCTGACTATACAGTGAGAGTCCAGTCCATGGTGGATCTGACTATATAGTGAGAGTCCAGTCCATAGTGGATCTGACTATATAGTGAGGGTCCAGTCCATAGTGGATCTGACTATAGAGTGAGAGTCCAGTCCATAGTGGATCTAACTATATAGTGAGAGTCCAGTCCATAGTGAATCTGACTATATAGTGAGAGTCCAGTCCATAGTGGATCTCACTATATAGTGAGAGTCCAGTCCATAGTGGATCTGACTATATAGTGAGAGTCCAGTCCATGGTGGATCTGACTATATAGTGAGAGTCCAGTCCATAGTGGATCTGACTATATAGTGAGAGTCCAGTCCATAGAGGATCTAACATAATAGTTTAAAAGTCAAGTCCATACTGGATCTAACATAATAGTGAGAGTCCAGTCCATAGTGGATCTAACATAATAGTGTGAGAGTCTAGTTCATAGTGGATCTAACATAATATTGTGAGAGTCCAGTCCATAGTGGATCTAACATAATAGTGAGAGTCCAGTCCATAGTGGATCCAACATAATAGTGAGAGTCCAGTCCATAGTGGATCCGACATAATAGTGAGAGTCCAGTCCATAGTGGATCTGACATAATAGTGAGAGTCCAGTCCATAGTGGATCTGACATAATAGTGTGAGTGTCCAGTCCATACTGGATCTAACCTAATATTGTGGGAGTGTAGTCCATAGTGGATATAACAAATAAGTGTGAGAGTCCAGTCCATAGTGGATCTAACCTAATATTGTGGGAGTCTAGTCCATAGTGGATATAACAAATAAGTGTGAGAGTCCAGTCCATAGTCTATCTGACATAATATTAAGAGAGTCCAGTCCATAGTGGATCCAACATAATAATGAGAGTCCAGTCCATAGTCTATCTGACATAATATTAAGAGAGTCTAGTCCATAGTGGATCTAACATAATATTAAGAGAGTCTAGTCCATAGTGGATCCAACATAATTAGTGAGAGTCCAGTCCATAGTGGATCTAACATAATAGTGAGAGTCCAGTCCATAGTGGATCTAACATAATAGTGTGAGAGTCTAGTCCATAATGGATCTGACATAATAGTGTGAGAGTCCAGTCCATAGTGGATCTAACCTAATATTGTGGGAGTCTAGTCCATAGTGGATATAACAAATACGTGTGATAGTCCAGCCCATAGTGGATCTAACATAATAATGAGAGTCCAGTCCATAGTCTATCTGACATAATATTAAGAGAGTCTAGTCCATAGTGGATCTAACATAATAGTGTGAGAGTCCAGTCCATAGTGGATCTAACATAATATTAAGAGAGTCTAGTCCATAGTGGATCTAACATAATAGTGAGAGTCCAGTCCATAGTGGATCTAACATAATAGTGAGAGTCCAGTCCATAGTGGATCTAACATAATATTGTGAAAGTCCAGTCCATTGTGGATCCAACATAATAGTGAGAGTCCAGTCCATAGTGGATCTAACATATTAGTGAGAGTCCAGTCCATAGTGGATCTAACATAATATTGTGAGAGTCTAGTTCATAGTGGATCTAACATAATAGTGAGAGTCCAGTCCATAGTGGATCTGACTATATAGTGAGAGTCCAGTCCATAGTGGATCTGACTATATAGTGAGAGTCCAGTCCATAGTAGATCTAACATAATATTGTGAGAGTCCAGTCCATAGTGGATCCAACATAATAGTTAATTGTCCCCAGTCGATGCACAGGCGAATAGTCCACATAACCCCAGACTCTGGACAGCCAGAACTTCATCCATGGCCACCGGACCTATGCCCCCCCTTCCCACAAGGGAGAAGGGGGGCAGAGCATAATTAAATATGTTCTTATTTTATGAATCCCCAGTGGACACATCACATCTCCGACTGTTACGATAATACAAGCGTGCATATATAAACACTTGGGGGATCTTGTTTGAAACCACGGTGATAGTCTGCCTGGCTCAGGGATCTTATATTCAACCATAAATAAGAGATGAACTGTAGTGAATAAAAAATGAATAATAACACAACTCTATAACACAATAGACATGGCTTTGGTTTTTCCCCCCCAATAGTATTCCAATGTATATTTACACTATATTTAAATTGAATTAACACAATGCTAATTGTGTTTACTGCACCTTAAAGACCTACTGAAAGCCACGACTAGCGACCACGCAGTCTGATAGTTTATATATCAATGATGAAATATTAACATTGCAACACATGCCAATACGGCCGCTTTAGTTTACTAAATTGCAGTTTTAAATTTTGCGCAAAGTATCCTGTTGAAAACGTCGCGGTATGATGACATTTTGTTTCAGCCCTGATCCCAGCTATAAGTCGTCTGCTTTCATCGCATAATTACACAGTATTCTGGACATCTGTGTTGCTGAATCTTTTGCAATTTGTTCAATGAATAATGGAGACGTCAAAGAAGAAAGATGTAGGTGGGAAGCGGTGTATTGCGGCCGCCTTTAGCCACACAAACACAGCCGGCGTTTCCTTGTTTACATTCCCGAAAGATGACGGTGAAGCTTTACTATGGAACAGAGCAGTCAAGCGAACATGGTTCCTTACCACATGTCAACCGGCAGGTTTCGGTGAGAAAATGGTGGTAATAAGTCGGCTCTTACCGTAGACATGAGCGGAGAGCTTGCGTCGTTCCCTCGTGCACCTGTCAAAGAGGCAGCTGCGACTCTCTTGCCTCCTGTGAATTGTGAAGTGTGAATTATATTTATATAGCGCTTTTCTCTAGTGACTCAAAGCACTTTACATAGTGAAACCCAATATTTAAGTTACATTTAAACCAGTGTGGGTGGCACTGGGAGCAGGTGGGTAAAGTGTCTTGCCCAAGGACACAACGGCAGTGACTAGGATGACAGAAGCGGGAATCGAACCTGCAACCCTCAAGTTGCCGGCACGGCCACTCTACCAACCGAGCTATGCTGGCAATAAGTCGGCTCTTACCGTAGACATGAGCGGAGAGAGTTTGCGCCTCCTGCACCTGTCAAAGAGGCAGCTGCGGACTCTCTTGCCTCCTCCCACCCACCGGCCGCCCACGACCGTCGGATGCTTCCACCGTGGAAGAGGGAAAAAATAAATCTCAGCCCGGCTGCCTTCGCTTCGCCTCATCGAGAAACGTGGCTTCCCTCAGAGACACTGGCCGTCACGACACCCGTGGCCACACCCCTCCAACTTTCAGGTACGACCATATAATCTCACTAAAACACTAGTAACACAATAAGCAGAGAAGGAATTTTCCAGAATTATCCTGGTAAATGTGTCTAGTAACATCTGAATTGCTAACACTGCCCTGTCTTTTTTTTTCTAGTCCTTCACTCTCACTTTCCTCGTCCAGAAATCTTTCACCCTCGTTCAAATTAATGGATGAATCGTCGCTTTCTCGATCCGAATCGCTCTTGCTGCTGGTGGCCATGATTGTAAACAATGTTCAGGTGTGAGGAGCTCCACAACCAATTTGCCGTGTCAATTAGATTTTCTCCCAGGTAAGTAATCAGGTAAGCAAGGGCTGTGGGGGAGGGGGTGCCAGCCGGGGGAAATAATTCCAGTTTTTTGGGGCTGAGGGGAGATGTGTTCAGCTGCTGCTCCGCGCCGCCTCCCCGCTGTCGCCTTTAATCACATTTATTGGAATTCACCGTGATCCCGCCGACTTTCTCGGCGAGAAAGTAGATTGGACACTGAGAGAGATAACTGGCAAGTATGCGCCGCTTTGAGTTGTATCTACTTGGCGTACGAGAGCAAGGGCAACATGAGAAGACAATACCACAGAGATAATAAAAGTAATATTGTGTGATTGCACAAAGATAGGCATTCATTTCCATTGTAGGAGTAAATTGTGACGATGCAGTCCTTAACACTTATGTTAAAAGTATCATTTTAAAGGCTATTTGTCCATTGTGAGCAAATAAAGTGTTTGGAAATTGTTACCCAAAATGTTGAAAGAGCCATATTGGACCAAAAATACCCACCCCTGCAAAAAAAATCTGTGTGGAGACGCAAAAAAATTAAAAGTCTTATATAAGTTTTATAATGAAGGCAACACATGATGTAAGTGTCTATATTAGCTAAAATAGCCTACTATCAAAATGACTTTAAAAGTCTGATATAAGTGTGATAATGAAGGCAACACATGGTGTAAGTGTCTATATTAGTTATATTAGCCTACTATCAAAATAACTTAAAAATCTAATATAAGTGTTATAGTGAAGGCAACACATGATATAAGTGTTTATATTAGCCTACTATCAAAATGACTTAAAAAATCTTATATAAGTGTTATAATGAAGGCAACACATGGTGTAAGTGTCTTTATTAATTATATTAGCCTACTATCAAAATGACTTTAAAAGTCTGATATAAGTGTTATAATGAAGGCAACACATGGTGTAAGTGTCTATATTAGCTATAATAGCCTACTATCAAAATGACTTAAAAAATCTTATATAAGTGTTATAATGAAGGCAACACATGATGTAAGTGTCTATATTAGCTAAAATAGCCTACTATCAAAATGACTTTAAAAGTCTTATATAAGTGTTATAATGAAGGCAACACGTGATGTAAGTGTCTATATTAGCTAAAATAGCCTACTATCAAAATGACATTAAAAGTATTATATAAGTGTTATAATGAAGGCAACACATGGTGTAAGTGTCTATATTAGTTATATTAGCTTACTATCAAAATAACTTAAAAAATCCAATATAAGTGTTATAATTAAGGCAACACATGATGTAAGTGTCTATATTAGCTAAAATAGCCTACTATCAAAATGACTTTAAAAGTCTTATATAAGTGTTATAATGAAGGCAACACATGGTGTAAGTGGCTTTATTAATTATATTAGCCTACTATCAAAACGACTTTAAAAGTCTGATATAAGTGTTATAATGAAGGCAACACATGGTGTAAGTGTCTAAATTAGCTATAATAGCCTACTATCAAAATGACTTAAAAAATCTTATATAAGTATTATAATGAAGGCAACACATGATGTAAGTGTCTATATTAGCTATATTAGCCTACTATCAAAATGACTTAAAAAATCTTATATAAGTGTTATAATGAAGGCAACACATGATGTAAGTGTCTATATTAGCCTACTATCAAAATGACTTAAAAAGTCTTATATAAGTGTTATAATGAAGGCAACACATGATGTAAGTGTCTATATTAGCTATATTAGCCTACTATCAAAATAACTTAAAAAATCTAATATAAGTGTTATAATGAAGGCAACACATGATATAAGTGTTTATATTAGCTATAACAGCCTACTATCAAAATGACTTTAAAAGTCTTATATAAGTGTTATAATGAAGGCAACACATGATGTAAGTGTTTATATTAGCTATATTAGCCTACTATCAAAATGACTTAAAAAGTCTTATATAAGTCTTATATTAAGGGGCGGCATGGCGTAGTGGGTAGAGCGGCCGTGCCAGAAACATGAGGGTTGCAGGTTCGCTTCCCACTTATGGACATCAAAGTCGCTGCCGTTGTGTCCTTGGGCAGGACACTTCACCCTTGCCCCCAGTGCCGCTCACACCGGTGAATGAATGATGAATGAATGATTGGTGGTGGTCGGAGGGGCCGTGGGCGCAAACTGGCAGCCACGCTTCCGTCAGTCTACCCCAGGGCAGCTGTGGCTACAGATGTAGCTTACCACCACCAGGTGTGAATGAATGATGGGTTCCCACTTCTCTGTGAGCGCTATGAGTATCTAACAATAGAAAAGCGCGATATAAATCTAATCCATTATTATTATTATTATGTAAGTGTCTATATTAGCTATATTAGCCTACTATCAAAATGACTTTAAAAGTCTGATATAAGTGTTATAGTGAAGGCAACACATGATGTAAGTGTCCATATTAGCCTACTATCAAAATGACTTTAAAAGTCTTATATAAGTGTTATAATTAAGTCAACACATGATGTAAGTGTCCATATTAGCCTACTATCAAACTGACTTTAAAAGTCTTATATAAGTGTTATAGTGAAAACAACACATGATGTAAGTGTCTATATTAGCCTACTATCAAAATGACTTTAAAAGTCTTATATAAGTGTTATAATGAAGGCAACACATGATGTAAGTGTTTATATTAGCCTACTATCAAAATGACTTTAAAAGTCTGATATAAGTGTTATAGTGAAGGCAACACATGATGTAAGTGTCTATATTAACTTACTATCAAAATGACTTTAAAAGTCTTATATAAGTGTTATAATGAAGGCAACACATGATGTAAGTGTCTATATTAACTTACTATCAAAATGACTTTAAAAGTCTTATATAAGTGGCAACAAATGATGTGAGTGTCTATATTAGCTATATTAGCCTACTATCAAAGTGACTTTAAAAGTCTTATATAAGTGTTATAATGAAGGCAACACATGATGTAAGTGTCTATATTAGCTATATTAGCCTACTATCAAAGTGACTTTAAAAGTCTTATATAAGTGTTATAATGAAGGCAACACATGATGTAAGTGTCTATATTAGCTATATTAGCCTACTATCAAAGTGACTTTAAAAGTCTTATATAAGTGTTATAATGAAGGCAACACATACTGTAATTGTCTATATTAGCTATATTAGCATATTAGCCTACTATCAAAATGACTTTAAAAGTCTTATATAAGTGTTATAATGAAGGCAACACATGATGTAAGTGTCTATATTAGCTATATTAGCCTACTATCAAAATGACTTAAAACATCTTATATCAGTTTTATAATGAACGCAACACAAAATGTAAGTGTCTATATTAGCTATATTAGCCGTCCTGGTGAGCGGGTCTGTGAAAAAATGTTCTGGAAGTGTCTGATTCTGGCAAAAAAAGTCCTTTGGCGACGGCTGCTTGACAAAATTAACAGGATTAAATAAATAAAACCTTTGTTTTCAAACTCCTGCATCCGTGTCCAGAGTCCTGTTCAAGTCGTGACAGTTTTTTCATGCCAAAGTCCTTGCTACCTTTTTCCAGCCAGCCATCGTAAGTGTTGTTTGCATTTGGTTCATGTCATGATCCGTAGTCTGGATCATGTTTAGTTTAGTTATTTTCTGTTAGTTTGGACTCCCTTTGTTGTTTGTGTACCTTTTTGTGAGTCAGTTTGGTCACCATGGCAACATATTAATTTCACCTGCTGAGGGTTCCAGACGCACACCTGTTTTTGTTAATTACTTCCTTATTTAAGCCTGCCTTGTCCCGTCAGTCGGTCTTGGTCCCTTGTTTGCGGTATGCAACTGTTTCGTTGGTAATTCTAGATTTCTTGTTACCTGATCCTGTGCTAGTGTTAGCATTAGCTTCTGTGCTTTCGCCACGCGTTTCTTTTCGTCAGTTTTTGTACCAGTGTTTTGTTATTAAATCATTCTTACCTTTTAGTTGTTGTCCGGAGTGTCTATGTTTGCGTTGGAGGAACGATCCCGACCCCCACGTGACAGTTCATAGTTTATGTTAAAGTGTTAGTTTTCTTTCTTTACCCAAGTTGTGCCTTCGCTGCAACCGCTTTTTGTTTGTACCTTTTTTATAGAAGATTAAAAATGTTTATACCTGCACGCCATGTCATGAGTAGTCCGTCTGCTTTCCTGGGAGAACGACCCCGCAGCAAGCTGCGACCCCCTCTTCTTGACATTGTTGATGTCTCAAGAAGTGTAGAAATACAAGCACCCACACACACACACACACACACACACACACACACACACACACAAACAGGAGTGAGTCAGCAAACCAAGCAGCCATCCAAGCAAGCAAGAGCACCTTATCAGCTTTTTATTAATTAAAAACTGAGCCCAAAACTTCTCCACAAGAGTGAATCACTTCTTAGTGTGTAATCTCTCATAAGCAACAGCAGCAATGCCTTAATATTGTACTTTAAAAGTGCGAAAGGTAGGTGTTGTAGTTGCCAATTAATCAAATAACTGTTAAGTACAATAATGACATTAATTATTTTTTTGGGCATATTGCTTATATTTAAGTCAATTATATTGAATCCATAAACAATAGTAAAATTAAAGATTATGCGGTCGGGTTGCGGGGGTAGCAGCCTAAGCAGGGAAGCCCAGACTTCCCTCTCCCCAGCCACTTCGTCCAGCTCTTCCCGGGGGATCCCGAGGCGTTCCCAGGCCAGCCGGGAGACATAGTCTTCCCAACGTGTCCTGGGTCTTCCCCGTGGCCTCCTATATAAGAAATAAAAAAAATATAAAAGAAAAATCTATAATTTTCCCTGAATACATCGGATGTTAAAATTGATGTTAATAGATTGAAAAAAAATATCTCAATAATATTTCATAATAAAATGGTTATGTTAGCAGATTTAAACTGTAAAAACTAATGTGGTCATGGGAGCCTACGTTAAAATAACTGACATGATAACCGACACACAGTGTCGAGTTAATCAATCAATCAATCAATCAATCGATGTTTACATATATAGCCCTAAATTACCATCAATCAATCAATGTTTATTTATATAGTGTCGTGGAAATTTCTTAAAGATGATCCTTTAGTGACAAATAGCTTTAAAATGATTTATTAAAGTAACAAACAAATAATAACAAGCTTTGCAAAGCGGGACCAAACCAGAACGACACATCCGTTCGTTCCAGCATGTTCTAACTCTTTTAGAATATGTAATGGCAATTATACATTCTCAGAAGTCCCACCCTCCATGCTCATTTACATACAGTACACCAATGGAATGAATACCCAAAGTCCTGTGAAGAAGGAGAGGGTGTCGTTTTCCCAGAATGGGGGGGGTCACTCAGGAAAGGGGAACAATTTAGCTCTGTTGGGGGTCAGGAAGAAGAAAAACACATGCCCAAGTCAACTATAGTCCACATGTTACATCAAAGACACAGGAGACATAGCTTGATCAGATATTAGATCTCTTGCTAAGTGTCACATTCCTGAGCCCAATAAACAACTTTTGGCGACCCGTTCAAAGAACATCATCTATTAAAACGAGTACAAGTAATTTTGCTATCACACTTATAACCCGGATCACCCTATGGTCTTCTGAGAATTATACATTCTCAGAAGTCCCACCCTCCATGCTCATTTACATACAGTACACTAGTGGAATGAATACCCAAAGTCCTGTGAAGAAGGAGAGGGTGTCGTTTGCCCAGAAGGGGGGGGTCACTCAGGAAAGGGGAACAATTTAGCTCTGTTGGGGGTCAGGAAGAAGAAAAACACATGCCCAGGTCAACTATAGTCCACATGTTACATCAAAGACACAGGAGACATAGCTTGATCAGATATTAGATCTCTTGCTAAGTGTCACATTCCTGAGCCCAATAAACAACTTTTGGCGACCCGTTCAAAGAACATCATCAATTAAAACGAGTACAAGTAATTTTGCTATCACACTTATAACCCGGATCACCCTATGGTCTTCTGAGAATTATACATTCTCAGAAGTCCCACCCTCCATGCTCATTTACATACAGTACACCAGTGGAATGAATACCCAAAGTCCTGTGAAGAAGGAGAGGGTGTCGTTAGCCCAGAATGGGGGGGGGGGGGTTGGGTCACTCAGGAAAGGGGAACAATTTAGCTCTGTTGGGGGTCAGGAAGAGGAGAAACACATGCCCAGGTCAACTATAGTCCACATGTTACATCAAAGACACAGGAGACATAGCTTGATCAGATATTAGATCTCTTGCTAAGTGTCACATAAACAACTTTTGGCGACCCGTTCAAAGAACATCATCAATTAAAACGAGTACAAGTCATTTTGCTATCACACTTATAACCCTGATTGCCCTATGGTCCGGAAAATACGATACATGTTATGTCGACCACAAAGAATTGTTTTAAAGGTAGAAAAAAAAAATGTAAAATGACCCCTTTAATGCGCCTTTTGTATGAAAACAGACACTTAGGAAAGGGGAACAATTTCGCTCTGTTGGGGGTCAGGAAGAGGAACACACATGCCCAGGTCTACTATAGTCCACATGTCACATCAAAGACACAGGAGAAAGAGCCCGATCAGATTAGAGGCCTCTTGCAGAGCGTCACATCCCTCAACCTAATAAACAACTTTTGGTACCCAGTTCAAAGAACATCATCTATTTAAACAAGTATAAGTCATTTTGCTATCACAATAGCCCTAAATCACAAGTGCCTCAAAGGGCTGCACAAACCACAACGACATCCTCGGTCCAGATCCCACATCAGGGCAAGGAAAAACTCACCCCAGTGGGACGTCGACAATGATGACTATGAAAAACTTTGGAGAGGTCCACATATGTGGACAACCCCCCCAGGGGACCGAAAGCAATGGATGCCGAGCGGATCTAACATGATATTATGAAAGTCCAATCCATAGTGGATCTGACGTAACCGTGAGAATCAAGTCCAAAGTGGATCCAATATAGTAGCGAGAGTCCCATCCAAGGTGGCGCCAGCAGGAAACCATCCCAAGCGGAGGCGGATCAGCAGCGCAGAGATGTCCCCAACTGATACACAGGCGAGCGGTCTATCCTGGGTCCCGACTCTGGACAGCCAGTACTTTATCCATGGCCACCGGACCGGACCGGACCCCCTCCACAAGGTAGGGGGGGGACATAGGAGAGAAAGAAAAGAAACTGCAGATCAACTGGTCTAAAAAGGCTAGAGTATACAAATAAGTTTTAAGATGAGACTAAAATGCTTCTACTGAGGTAGCATCACTAGTGTCTCAAAGGGCTGCACAAGCTTACAATGACATCCTTGGCTCAGATCCCACATCAGAGCAAGGAAAAACTCACCCCAGTGGGACGTCGACAATGATGACTATGAAAAACTTTGGAGAGGTCCGCATATGTGGACAACCCCCCCAGGGGACCGAAAGCAATGGATGTCGAGCGGATCTAACATGATATTATGAAAGTCCAATCCATAGTGGATCCAACGTAACCGTGAGAATCAAGTCCAAAGTGGATCCAATATAGTAGCAAGAGTCCCATCCAAGGGGGCGCCAGCAGGAAACCATCCCAAGGGGGGGTGGATCAGCAGCGCAGAGATGTCACCAACCGATACACAGGCGAGCGGTCCATCCTGGGTCCCGACTCTGGACAGCCAGTACTTCATCCATGGTCACCGGACCGGACCCCCTCCACAAGGTAGGGGGGGAGACATAGGAGAGAAAGAAAAGAAACTGCAGATCAACTGGTCTAAAAAGGCTAGAGTATACAAATAAGTTTTAAGATGAGACTTAAACGCTTCTACTGAGGTAGCATCACTAGTGTCTCAAAGGGCTGCACAAGCTTACAACGACATCCTTGGTTCAGATCCCACATCAGGGCAAAGAAAAACTCACCCCAGAGGGACGTCGACAATGATGACTATGAAAAACTTTGGAGAGGTCCGCATATGTGGACAACCCCCCCAGGGGACCGAAAGCAATGGATGTCGAGCGGATCTAACATGATATTATGAAAGTCCAATCCATAGTGGATCTGACGTAACCGTGAGAATCAAGTCCAAAGTGGATCCAATATAGTAGCAAGAGTCCCCTCCAAGGTGGCGCCAGCAGGAAACCATCCCAAGCGGGGGTGGATCAGCAGCACAGAGATGTCCCCAGTCGATACACAGCTGTGCGGTCCATCCTGGGTCCCGACTCTGGACAGCCAGTACTTCATCCATGGCCACCGGACCGGACCCCCTCCACAAGGTAGGGGGGGGGGGCATAGGAGAGAAAGAAAAGAAACTGCAGATCAACTGGTCTAAAAAGGCTAGAGTATACAAATAAGTTTTAAGATGAGACTTAAATGCTTCTACTGAGGTAGCATCACTAGTGTCTCAAAGGGTTGCACAAGCCACAACTACATCCTTGGCTCGGATCCCACATCAGGGCAACCCCCCCAGGGGACCGAAAACAATGGATGCCGAGCGGATCTAACATGATATTATGAAAGTCCAATCCATAGTGGAGCTAACGTAACCGTGAGAATCAAGTCCAAAGTGGATCCAATATAGTAGCAAGAGTCCCATCCAAGGTGGCGCCAGCAGGAAACCATCCCAAGCGGGGGTGGATCAGCAGCGCAGAGATGTCCCCAACCGATACACAGGCGAGCGGTCCATCCTGGGTCCCGACTCTGGACAGCCAGTACTTTATCCATGGCCACCAGACCGGACCGGACCCCCTCCACAAGGTAAGGGGGGACATAGGAGAGAAAGAAAAGAAACTGCAGATCAACTGGTCTAAAAAGGCTAGAGTATACAAATAAGTTTTAAGATGAGACTTAAATGCTTCTACTGAGGTAGCATCACTAGTGTCTCAAAGGGCTGCACAAGCCACAACGACATCCTTGGCTCAGATCCCACATCAGGGCAAAGAAAAACTCAACCCAATGGGACAATGAGAAACCTTGGAGGGGGCCACAGAGGGCGACCGGCGCAATGGACGTCGAGTAGATCTCGCATAATACTGTTCGAGTCCAGTTTACTTGGTAGACAGAGCAATGTCGGTCACGGTGCTAATGGCATTTTAAGGGAGGTGAGGCCCCCCTTTCCTCATTCCTTCGGGGGCCTGAATATTCATGAGCGTGATATTCATGAGTGCAGAAGGCGGGCTGTCAGAGAAGGTGGGGGTTCACGCCGGTTCACAGCTTTGTCAGCCAGCAAACCCTCGAGAGGTTTCTGCAAGGGGAGAACTGAAACTCCCTTGTTGGTTCAAAGGTCAGTGATCCTGGCAGGTGAGGGGCCACGTAGAGCCAAAGGCCAATCAAATTATTCCGCCCGGCCAAGGGGAAGGTTTAAAGGTGATTGATTAGCATAGACAATAGTATCGGGACACAACTCCAAAAATGATGGATGAGTTTGGTGGGGGAAGACATCTGATCTCAACTCCATCAAACAAAGAATATTATTATGATGGGTACCCAACTCTCTACTTTTATGGGCAACAACTGATATCTGAAGACCGGCACACTCTCGCCAGGACAAAGAGGAATAGCAACATCACTCGAATGCAGTACACTAGAAACTATATATATATATAGAAACTATATACGCAAATACGGTGTTAGCTTTCACTGTTATGCTGATGACACCCAACTCTACATGCCCCTAAAGCTGACCAACACGCCGGATTGTAGTCAGCTGGAGGCGTGTCTTGATGAAATTAAACAATGGATGTCCGCTAACTTTTTGCAACTCAACGCCCAAAAAACAGAAATGCTGATTATCGGTCCTGCTAGACACCGACCTCTATTTAATAATACAACTTTAACATTTGACAACCGAATGATAAAACAAGGTGACTCTGTAAAAAATCTGGGTATTATCTTCGACCCAACTCTCTCCTTTGAGTCACACATTAAAAGCGTTACTAAAACGGCCTTCTTTCATCTCCGTAATATCGCTAAAATCCGCTCCATTCTGTCCACTAAAGACGCTGAGATCATTATCCATGCGTTTGTTACGCCTCGTCTCGATTACTGTAACGTATTATTTTCGGGTCTCCCCATGTCTAGCATTAAAAGATTACAGTTGGTACAAAATGCGGCTGCTAGACTTTTGACAAGAACTAGAAAGTTTGATCACATTACGCCTGTACTGTATATACCTTTATATACATATATACATACATATATACCTCTACTGTATATTACTTTATATACATATATACATACATATATACTTATACTGTATATACCTTTATATACATATATACATACATATATACCTATACTGTATATACCTTTATATACATATATACATACATATATACTTATACTGTATATACCTTTATATACATATATACATACATATATACCTATACTGTATATACCTTTATATACATATATACATACATATATACCTATACTGTATATACCTTTATATACATATATACATACATATATACTTATACTGTATACACATTTATATACATATATACATACATATATACCTATACTGTATATACCTTTATATACATATATACATACATATATACTTATACTGTATATACCTTTATATACATATATACATACATATATACCTATACTGTATATACCTTTATATACATATATACATACATATATACTTATACTGTATATACCTTTATATACATATATACATACATATATACCTGTACTGTATATACCTTTATATACATATATACATACATATATACCTATACTGTATATACCTTTATATACATATATACATACATATATACCTGTACTGGCTCACCTGCACTGGCTTCCTGTGCACTTAAGATGTGACTTTAAGGTTTTACTACTTACGTATAAAATACTACACGGTCTAGCTCCAGCCTTTCTTGCCGATTGTATTGTACCATATGTCCCGGCAAGAAAAATCTGCGTTCAAAGGGCTCCGGCTTATTAGTGATTCCTAAAGCCCCCAAAAAAGTCTGCGGGCTATAGAGTGTTTTCATATCGGGCTCCAGTACTCTGGAATGCCCTCCCGGTAACAGTTCGAGATGCTACCTCAGTAGAAACATTTAAGTCTCACCTTAAAACTCATTTGTATACTCTAGCCTTTAAATAAACTCCCTTTTTAGACCAGTTGATCTGCCGTTTCTTTTCTTTTTCTCCTATGTCCCACTCTCCCTTGTGGAGGGGGTCCGGTCCGATCCGGTGGCCATGTACTGCTTGCCTGTGTATCGGCTGGGGACATCTCTGCGCTGCTGATCCGCCTCCGCTTGGGATGGTTTCCTGCTGGCTCCGCTGTGAACGGGACTCTCGCTGCTGTGTTGGATCCGCTTTGGACTGGACTCTCTCGACTGTGTTGGATCCATTATGGATTGAACTTTCACAGTATCATGTTAGACCCGCTCGACATCCATTGCTTTCCTCCTCTCCAAGGTTCTCATAGTCATCATTGTCACCGACGTCCCACTGGGTGTGAGTTTTCCTTGCCCCTATGTTATTCTTTACCGAGTCGTCTTGTTTTATTATTTCGTTGTCAAATGTTAAGGTGGTGTTACTAATAGATTAACGTCAATGGCCAGGTCGTCCCAAAAACAGACGATCTGTCAGAGAATTCTCCGAGCCCGTGTCGATTCTCTCTCTATTGCAAGGAATATATTTGTCATGTTCTTTGTGATCATGTTTTGTTTAGTTGTGTTGGATGACTTCAAGACTCCATTAGTTCCTGTTTTTTCACTCCATTGTTTTGTTTCCAATCAGTTCACCTGTCCTCACGACTCACGCACCTGATTCATTTGAACTCATGCACCTGTTTTCAAGCACCACAGCACAATTTAAGCCTGTAGTTGCCAGGCAGTCAGTCTGGCGACTTCACCCTCTACACACCTTTGTTATTCATGCTGATCTTTCTCACGCTCTTTTCTCGTTCCAAGTAAGTTTTCTTTATTCATGCCGTAGTTTGCAAGTTTTGGTTTTCCTAGCTAAGTTTTGAACCTCTGCTGTGAGTGCCTTTTGTTTGTTCCTTTTTTCGAGTTAAGATTAAAATCTTGTTTTTACCTTCGCACCACGGCAACACAAACCACACCATAGTCCACGCCTTGACAATATTAGTCTATTCAATTGAATATAAGTTGAAAAGGATTTGCAAATCATTGTATTATGTTTTTATTTACGAATTACGCAACGTGCCAACTTCACTGGTTTTGGGTTTTGTAGTTTATTAAAGTACCCATCCAAAGTTACCATTTGTATGCTGTCTACCCAATGTTTCGTGAGTGTATAAAGTAGACTATACCATAGGTCAATACCAGAGTGAATGTTTTTTGTGTCATGTTTTGTGGTCACATTCTGTTTGGTTTTAGACTCTGTTACAGACTCTTGCTGTTGTGCGGGTTGCATGGACCACCAAGGAAGGACATGATTGATCAGGTTTGACTTTTGTTGATTTTTTTCAAATAAGCCTCAGTCTCTAGTTGGGTCGCTTCTCAGCTCCTCCTCCACTGCTTGCTCTTTGGTCGCTTTCAGCCGCCCTTGTGGTCGTCATCTGCGTCTTGGTCTCTGTCGCTTCCGCTCTTCATGCACTGCTGCGGGCTCTCCAACTCCTTCCGCCCCGTTCTCTCCTCCTTCTCCCCTTTTATACATTGAAAGGAGATACGTCAATTGTGTCCAGGTGCGCTATCCACGCACCTGATCTCGCTTGTGGCGTCGCTCCCGGCACGCCCCGCCTCGCCGCTCGCTCGAATTCTCCGCCTCTTTGCCGCCATCTTTGGCCAGGCTCCAGCGTGCCCTGCCGCTCTGTCACACTGGCGGCTCCGCCTCGCCACAGACTCATTGTGCACTCATTTGTTTTGTCACCATGTCAACCCATTAGTTTTCACCTCTTATGTGTTCACGACCCACGCACCGGATTTGTTTGGACTCATGCACCTGTCAACCACTGCACCTATTTAAGCCTGTAGTTGCCAGGCAGTCAGCCTGGCGAGATCACCCTCCACACACCCTTGTCATCCATGCCGATGATCCATGCTCTTTTCTCGTTCCACGTAAGTTTTCGTTTTTCATGCCATAGTTTGCAAGTTTTGTTTTATGTCCGTAGTTTTCGTTGTAGGAATATTTTTTTGTTTTTGTGGGGAGGCGGAGCCAACGGTCCGACAGACAGGCAGGGCACGCTGGAGCCCGGCCCAAGATGGCGGCGAGGAGGCGGCCACCGGGAGCGAAGCCTCAATCACGATCAGGTGCGTAGATTACGCACATGGGGACAATCAGGCAATCATCTCACACTGGTTAAAAGAGGCGGAGAGACTGGAAGAAGCAGGAGTGCAGCTGATGCAAAGCAAGAGAAGAGGAGAGCCGAAGACAGACGAGCGAGAAGAAAAGAGGAGCGGAAAGGCGACCTGGACCGAGGTGTTTATTGACAAATAAAAAAAGTCAAACTGCTCGAAGTCATGTCCTTCCTTGGGGGTCCTGGGAACCCGCAAGGCGACGGTTTGAGACCGTCACAGTTTTCATAGCCAAGTTTTGAAACTTTGCCTTACGTTTGTTACTTTTTTCCGAGTTAATAATAAAAGTTGTCATTACCTTCACGGGAAAACAAACCGCACCATAGTCCACGCCTTGACATTTTGTATACAAACAGACACTGTGGCCTATTTACTAAGTGTTAGGAGTCTAATAAAATGTGCTCTACTCAAAAGAACTCTCCCTTATCTGCTCTTTTCTCATTCCACGTAAGTTTTCGTTATTCATGCCATACTTTGCAAGTTTTGTTTTATGTCCATAGTTTTCGTTGTAGTAATTTTGTTTTTGTTTTTGTGGAGAGGCGGAGCCAACGGTCCGACAGACAGGCAGGGCACGCTGGAGCCCGGCCCAAGATGGCGGCGAGGAGGCGGCCACCGGGAGCGAAGCCTCAATCACGATCAGGTGCGTAGATCACGCACATGGGGACAATCAGGCAATCATCTCGCACTGGTTAAAAGAGGCGGAGAGACTGGAAGAAGCAGGAGTGCAGCTGATGCAAAGCAAGAGAAGAGGAGAGCCGAAGACAGACGAGCGAGAAGAAAAGAGGAGCGGAAAGGCGACCTGGAGCGAGGTGTTTATTGACAAATAAAAAAAGTCAAACTGCTCGAAGTCATGTCCTTCCTTGGTGGTCCTGGGAACCCGCAAGGCGACGGCTTGAGACCGTCACAGTTTTCATAGCCAAGTTTTGAAACTTTGCTGATGTTACTTTTTTCGGGGTTAATAATAAAAGTTGTCATTACCTTCACGGGAAAACAAACCGCACCATAGTCCAACCCTTGACATTTTGTATACAAACAGACACTGTGGCCTATTTACTAAGTGTTAGGAGTCTAATAAAATGTGCTCTAGTCAAAAGAACTCTCCCTTATCTGCTCTTTTCTCATTCCACGTAAGTTTTCGTTATTCATGCCATAGTTTGCAAGTTTTGTTTTATGTCCATAGTTTTCGTTGTAGTAATTTTTTTTTGGTTTTTGTGGAGAGGCGGAGCCAACGGTCCGACAGACAGGCCCAAGATGGCGGCGAGGAGGCGGCGACGGCGAGCGAGCGGCGAGGCGGGGCGCACCGAGAGCGAAGCCTCAATCACGATCAGGTGCGTAGATCACGTACCTGGGGACAATCAGGCAATCATCTCGCACTGGTTAAAAGAGGCGGAGAGACTGGAAGAAGCAGGAGTGCAGCTGATGCAAAGCAAGAGAAGAGGAGAGCCGAAGACAGACGAGCGAGAGGAAAAGAGGAGCGTAAAGGCGACCTGGACCGAGGTGTTTATTGACAAATAAAAAAAGTCAAACTGCTCGAAGTCATGTCCTTCCTTGGTGGTCCTGGGAACCCGCAAGGCGACGGCTTGAGACCGTCACAGTTTTCATAGCCAAGTTTTGAAAGTTTGCCTTACGTTTGTTACTTTTTTCCGAGTTAATAATAAAAGTTGTCATTACCTTCACGGGAAAACAAACAGCACCATAGTCCACGCCTTGACATTTTGTGTACAAACAGACACTGTGGCCTATTTACTAAGTGTTAGGAGTCTAATAAAATGTGCTCTAGTCAAAAGAAGTTTTCGTTATTCATGCCATAGTTTGCAAGTTTTGTTTTATGTCCATAGTTTTCGTTGTAGTAATTTTTTTTTTGTTTTTGTGGAGAGGCGGAGCCGACGGTCCGACAGACAGGCCCAAGATGGCGGCGAGGAGGCGGCGACGGCGAGCGAGCGGCGAGGCGGGGCGCACCGAGAGCGAAGCCTCAATCACGATCAGGTGCGTAGATCACGCACCTGGGGACAATCAGGCAATCATCTCGCACTGGTTAAAAGAGGCGGAGAGACTGGAAGAAGCAGGAGTGCAGCTGATGCAAAGCAAGAGAAGAGGAGAGCCGAAGACAGACGAGCGAGAGGAAAAGAGGAGCGGAAAGGCGACCTGGACCGAGGTGTTTATTGACAAATAAAAAAAGTAAAACTGCTCGAAGTCATGTCCTTCCTTGGTGGTCCTGGGAACCCGCAAGGCGACGGCTTGAGACCGTCACAGTTTTCATAGCCAAGTTTTGAAACTTTGCTGATGTTACTTTTTTCGGGGTTAATAATAAAAGTTGTCATTACCTTCACGGGAAAACAAACCGCACCATAGTCCACGCCTTGACATTTTGTATACAAACAGACACTGTGGCCTATTTACTAAGTGTTAGGAGTCTAATAAAATGTGCTCTAGTCAAAAGAACTCTCCCTTATCTGCTCTTTTCTCATTCCACGTAAGTTTTCGTTATTCATGCCATAGTTTGCAAGTTTTGTTTTATGTCCATAGTTTTCGTTGTAGTAATTTTTGTTTTTGTTTTTGTGGAGAGGCGCAGCCAACGGTCCGACAGACAGGCAGGGCACGCTGGAGCCCGGCCCAAGATGGCGGCGAGGAGGCGGCCACCGGGAGCGAAGCCTCAATCCCGATCAGGTGCGTAGATCACGCACCTGGGGACAATCAGGCAATCATCTCGCACTGGTTAAAAGAGGCGGAGAGACTGGAAGAAGCAGGAGTGCAGCTGATGCAAAGCAAGAGAAGAGGAGAGCCGAAGACAGACGAGCGAGAAAAAAAGAGGAGCGGAAAGGCGACCTGGACCGAGGTGTTTATTGACAAATAAAAAAAGTCAAACTGCTCGAAGTCATGTCCTTCCTTGGTGGTCCTGGGAACCCGCAAGGCGACGGCTTGAGACCGTCACAGTTTTCATAGCCAAGTTTTGAAACTTTGCTGATGTTACTTTTTTCGGGGTTAATAATAAAAGTTGTCATTACCTTCACGAGAAAACAAACCGCACCATAGTCCACGCCTTGACATTTTGTATACAAACAGACACTGTGGCCTATTTACTAAGTGTTAGGAGTCTAATAAAATGTGCTCTACTCAAAAGAACTCTCCTTTATCTGCTCTTTCTGTTCCATTAAAGTCAAGACAACAGACTAATTGGTGCATTAAAGCAGCCTGAAAGTTTTAAAAACAAAACAAGCGGCGGGGGGATTGCAGGGAGAAGAAAGAGATCATGGAGACTAATAATGACAGGCGGGGGGTAGAAACATGACAAGCAAAGAAAGGGCACAAAACAAGACACAGCCTTGCAAGCCTGCACTGAAATACGCGTTGTAAAGTTTTATTTTTGCTGCAAGAGAAATTGGATCAAACGGCCGGGGACTGCGAGGCGCAGCGGCGGCCGCCTCGGAACCGGTGGGAGCTTCCCTTGACGTTCCACAGTATTGAATTGACTGAGCCTTGTTTGTTTTTGTCAGCTTTTTTTTGTTGTTGTTGTTAAAGTGAGCTCTGTTCACCAACACGACAACAAAACACTGCATGGTTTTTGTGCACAGCAGCCTGGGGGGTTCTGTTTTCATTCCATGAATGTTTGATTCCATGCATGTGAGTCACGGTAAAGGTCTCTAATGTACTGATAATTAGCTCTGGTGCTGCATCAAGTACAATGTTATATCACAAAACCCAAAAACCAGTGAAGTCGTCACGTTGTGTTGGGGCGGTTTAGCTCGGTTGGTAGGGCAACTTGAGGGTTGCAGGTTCAATTCCCGCATCCGCCATCCTAGTCACTGCCGTTGCGTCCTCGGGCAAGACACTTTACTCACCTGCTCCCAGTGCCACCCACACTGGTTTGAATGTAACTTAGATATTGGGTTTCACTATGTAAAGCGCTTTGAGTCACTTGAGAAAAAGCGCTATATAAATATAATTCACTTCACTAAATGGTAAATTAAAAACAAAATACAACGATTTGCTAACCCTTTTCGACTTATATTCAATTGAATATAAGGAGAAGCATTTAAGTCTCACCTTAAAACTCATTTCTATACTCTAGCCCAGGGGTGCCCACACTTTTTCTGCAGGCGAGCTACTTTTCAATCGACCGACTCGAGGGGATCTACCTCATTTATATATATCATTTATATTTATTTATTTATGAAAGATACATTTTTGTAAACAAGTTAAATGTGTTTAATGATAATACAAGCATGTTTAACACATATAGATGTCTTTCTTTCACAAAGACAAGAATATAAGTTGGTGTATTACCTGATTCTGATGACTTGCATTGATTGGAATCAGACAGTAATGATGATAACGCCCACATTTTCAAATGGAGGAGAAAAAAAGTTGTCCTTTCTGTACAATACCACATGAAAGTGGTTGCTTTTTGGCATCTAATTCATCCAGCTTCCATACACTTTACAAGAAAAACATTGGCGGCAAATTCCGTAGCTTGCTTGATTGACATTCACGGCACCCGAGGGTCTTGTGAGATGACGCTGGCTGCTGCCAGTTCATTATTATGAAAAAATGACAGAGAGGAAGGCGAGAAACACTTTTTATTTCAACAGACTCTCGCGCCGTCCCTTCCGTCAAAACTCTAAAGGCCGACTGCACATTTCCTATCTTCACAATAAAAGCCCTGCTTCATGCTGCCTGCGCTAACTAAATAAGAGTCTCGGAAAGCGGGCGTGCACAAGTGATGTGCACGCCAGCTTTCTGAGGGATCGCTTGTGCACGCCAGTTTTCCGAGACTCTGTATTTAGTTAGCGCAGGCAGCATGAAGCAGGGCTTTTATTGTGAAGATAGGAAATGTGCAGTCTGCCTTTAGAGTTTTGACGGAAGGTACGGCGCGAGAGTCTGTTGAAATAAAAAGTGTTTCTGGCCTTCCTCTCGGTCATATTTTCATAATAATGATCTTGCAGCAGCCAGCGTCATCTCACAAGACCCTCCGGTACCGTGAATGTCATTTAAGTGACGTCTTGGTGAAGATTGATGATCACTCATTTTTAGGTCTATTTTTTTTAAAAGCCTGGCTGGAGATGGACTGACACACCCCCCGCGGTCGACTGGTAGCTCGCGATCGACGTAATGGGCACCCCTGCTCTAGCCCAAGGGTCGGGAACCTTTTTGGCTGAGAGAGCCAAGAATCCAAATAGTTTAAAACTTTATTTCCGTAAGAGCCATATCATATTTTTTTTACCACTGAACACAACTAAACGCGTGCATTTTTAAGTAAGACCAACATTACTAGAGTATACTAGGTCTTGTATTCTTTGTAATAACGTTGATATACTGAAGCTAACTGTGGAGGGGCGTGGCCTGCGGGCCTGCAGCAAAGCAGGGTGTTGCCAGGACCAGCCTCGAAATCAGCGACAGGTGCGTAGACAACCCACTTGGGCCTTGTTATCTAATCACCTGTCGCTCTGTTATAAGCAGCAGCCGGGAGGAGAGACAGGGTTGGAGCTGGAGCCAGAGCGCGAGCGAGAACGAAAGAGAAAAACACAATTGTTGGACAGCAACTGAGAGACTTATTGAAAAATAAATATATATATTTTTTTAAATAAACCTTTATTTGTAAACTGCAACATTAAATAAACAGCTGAGAAACAATAATCAAAATAAGTATGGTGCCAGTATGTGTTGTTTCAATAAAATACTGGAAAGTATAGAGATGTAGTTTGTCTCTTGTATCCGATTATTAATCGATTAATCGAAGTAACAATCGACAGATTAATCGATTATCAAATTAGTTGTTAGTTGCAGCCCTACTTAGAATATGTTCCCCTGGTGTCCAAAAAACTTGAATTATTATAAGGCGCATTAAAGGAGTCTGTGGAGGGGGGTGTGGCCTGCGGGCCTGCAGCGAGGCGGGGTCTGCCAGGACCGGCCTTGAAGTCAGCGACAGGTACGTAGACGGCCCACCTGGGCCTTGTTATCAAATCACCTGTCGCTCTGTATAAGCAGCAACCAGGAGGAGAGACAGGGTTAGAATAGAATGAACTTTATTGTCATTATATTCGCATATAACGAGATTAAAGACTCCAACTTAAGGTGCGGTAGTGGGAACAAATATGGGGTGAAATAAATGACATAAGGGGTCAAAAGGAAAAACTAACAATTGAAATAAACAGACTACTATCCAATAAAAATAATAAGCAATCCTGTACAATATAGAAAACACTATACAAGTACAAAATACTGTACAATATACAGAGCAAGACAAGAGTACAGAAGTAATAAATAACAATCAGTGTCGGACGTATTGCACTCGAAGGGTAGTATTGCACAGTAGGGTATTAGGGCAGGATATTGTATTAGTGAATTATATTTATATAGTGCTTTTCTCAAGTGACTCAAAGCACTTTACATAGTGAAACCCAATATCTAAGTTACATTTAAACCAGTGTGGGTGGCACTGGGAGCAGGTGGATAAAGTGCCTTGCCCAAGGACACAACGGCAGTAACGAGGATGGCACAAGCGGAAATCGAACCTGCAACTCTCAAGTTGCTGGCACGGCCACTCTACCAACCGAGCTATGCCGCCGTATAGAGGTGAATTATTATTATTTGAAGTTAGAGTTCAACATGGTGACAGCTTTGGGAAAGAAGCTGTCTCTGAGCCTGTTTGTTCTGGCTCTGATGCACCTGTAGCGCCTGCCCGATGGTAGCAAGTCGAACAGGTGGTAGCCAGGGTGTGTGCTGTCCTTGGTAATGTTTTTTGCTCTGTTGAGGCAACGGGAGTGGTGTAAATCCTTCAGGGAGGGCAGGGGACAGCCGATGATTTTTTTGTGCGGACTTTATGACCCTCTGAATCGCCTGTTTGTCTGCTTCAGTGCAGCTGGCGTACCACACTGTTATGCAGGACGTCAGCAGGCTCTTGACAGAAGGTCACCATCAGCTGCCTCTCCAGTCTGTTCTTCCTCAGCACCCTCAGGAAGTGGAGTCTCTGCTGGGCCTTCCGGATGACCGCAGTTGTATTTTGGGTCCAGGACAGGTCAGCAGATATGAGGGTGTTTGAGTGGGGAGGCAGGGAAAGACACACGTACCAAGACACGCCAGACTGAAAAGTCCAATAATATATTGCTGGAAAGCAATCCCTAGATGGTTGCGTGAGAATAAAAACTTGGTGGTCAGAAGGACTCACTGGAAGAGAGCTTCCGCAGAGTCATAATATAATAGTTCTTTCTAAATGTGTGGTCTACATAACATTTAATGGTGGTTCTTTGGTCAAAATGTTGCATAAATGATGTTTCACAGATCACCTTCAAGTCGCTTTCTGACAGTCTCTTCACGATGCGCCGTTTTGTGGGCGATCTTATTTACGTGGCTCACCTTCGACAGCGTCTTCTCCCCGTCATCTTTGTTGTCGCGGTGTAGCGTGCAAGGACGGGAGTGGGAGAAGTGTCAAAAAGATGGCGCTGACTGTTTTAATGACATTCAGATTTTACTTCAATCAATAACGGAGCAGCGTTTCCTCATCCGCCGGCTATGTGTCCCGTGAAAAACCGTCTGACCGGAACTTTTTAAAAACTAGAGTTCCTTGGGTGGATAATTAACACTCATTACACCGGTATGTTTTACAGCTCTCGTGGCCGATATAAGTAAGAACTTTACACTACCTTATATTAGAAATCGCAACAGCGGAGGATGAATGTCACATAACTTACCGACTATGGTGGGGCTACTTTTCAGGACTTATGCAGATCCCAAGTAAAGATCAGCAGGTACCAGAAGGTAAGAAAATGTGTTTTTGCATAATATTGCTAAACAAAACACGAGATAATATGTCTTACCGTATACACACACCATAATAATACTCCTATGTTGAAGCACAGTACAATTAATCAAGTGATGCAGCTTAATAGCTTAGCAAAGTCGTACTAAAACATGTTGATAGAATTTTGAGCGCCATGTGACTTAGCCCTGTCTTGGTTTAACTCTTATCTTACTGATAGGATGCAGTGCATCTCCCATAACAATGTGACCTCGGACTACGTTAAGGTAACGTGTGGAGTTCCCCAGGGTTCGGTCCTTGGCCCTGCACTCTTCAGCATCTACATGCTGCCGCTAGGTGACGTCATACGCAAATACGGTGTTAGCTTTCACTGTTATGCTGATGACACCCAACTCTACATGCCCCTAAAGCTGACCAACACGCCGGACTGTAGTCAGTAGGAGGCGTGTCTTAATGAAATTAAACAATAGACGTCCGCTAACTTTTTGCAAGTCAACGCCAAAAAAACGGAAATGCTGATTATCGGTCCTGCTAGACACCGACCTCTATTTAATAATACAACTCTAACATTTGACAACCAAACAATTAAACAAGGCGACTCAGTAAAGAATCTGGGTATTATCTTCGACCCAACTCTCTCCTTTGAGTCACACATTAAAAGCGTTACTAAAACGGCCTTCTTTCATCTCCGTAATATCGCTAAAATTCGCTCCATTTTGTCCACTGAAGACGCTGAGATCATTATCCATGCGTTTGTTACGTCTCGTCTCGACTACTGTAACGTATTATTTTCGGGTCTCCCCATGTCTAGCATTAAAAGATTACAGTTGGTACAAAATGCGGCTGCTAGACTTTTGACAAGAACAAGAAAGTTTGATCACATTACGCCTGTACTGTATATACCTTTATATACATATATACATACATATATACCTATACTGTATATACCTTTATATACATATATACATACATATATACCTATACTGTATATACCTTTATATACATATATACATACATATATACCTATACTGTATATACCTTTATATACATATATACATACATATATACCTATACTGTATATACCTTTATATACATATATACATACATATATACCTATACTGGCTCACCTGCACTGGCTTCCTGTGCACTTAAGAAGTGACTTTAAGGTTTTACTACTTACGTATAAAATACTACACGGTCTAGCTCCATCTTATCTTGCCGATTGTATTGTACCGTATGTCCCGGCAAGAAATCTGCGTTCAAAGGACTCCGGCTTATTTGTGATTCCCAAAGCCCCAAAAAAGTCTGCGGGCTATAGAGCTTTTTCATTTCGGGCTCCAGTACTCTGGAATGCCCTCCCGGTAAAAGTTCGAGATGCTACCTCAGTAGAAGCATTTAAGTCTCACCTTAAAACTCATTTGTATACTCTAGCCTTTAAATAGACTCCCTTTTTAGACCAGTTGATCTGCCGTTTCTTTTCTTTTTCTCCTATGTCCCACTCTCCCTTGTGGAGGGGGTCCGGTCCGATCCGGTGGCCATGTACTGCTCGCCTGTGTATCGGCTGGGGACATCTCTGCGCTGCTGATCCGCCTCCGCTTGGGATGGTTTCCTGCTGGCTCCGCTGTGAACGGGACTCTCGCTGCTGTGTTGGATCCGCTTTGGACTGGACTCTCGCGACTGTGTTGGATCCATTGTGGATTGAACTTTCACAGTATCATGTTAGACCCGCTCGACACCCATTGCTTTCCTCCTCTCCAAGGTTCTCATAGTCATCATTGTCACCGACGTCCCACTGGGTGTGAGTTTTCCTTGCCCTTATGTGGGCCTACCGAGGATGTCGTGGTGGTTTGTGCAGCCCTTTGAGACACTAGTGATTTAGGGCTATATAAGTCAACATTGATTGATTGAATGTGTAATGTTCTATATTTTCAATGGAACTTCATGAAATGTTGGTGTTGTTTACTTGAGTCATATTGCCATCATAGTGCAGTCTACACATATCTTGTGTGTGACTGCCATCGTATTGCAGTCCACACCCATCTCTTATGTTTGACCGCCATCTACTGGTCACACTAATGATCACACCATGTACCAAATAGAATTGCTTCGAGGTCGGTAAGCAATACCTGAATTATTCCATACGTTTTGAGGGAAAAAACTTTTAAGATTTTGTAAACATCTTAGTCGCAAAAATACAGTTTTTTATTTTGTCACATTGACGAGGAACATGGAGTCGGGATTTCTCTCTACGGTGTCATCCTCAACTGACCCAGGATCTGGAATTGTTTCATTTTTGAAACTTTCAACGACTTCCTTCATTTTCCTTCGAGAAGTAATGGGTGCAATCTAGGGGTGTCCAGAGTGCGGCCCGGGGGCCATTTGCGGCCCAAAAGTCATTTTTTAACGGCTCCTCGGCACATTGTAAAAATACTATTAAAAAAATAAATACAAAATAAAAAGTGTTATAAAAGAGCCAACAGGTGAAATGTAACAAGAAAATTGTCAGAAAAAATTCTGTGTAAATGATCAAATAAAACCTTGGATTACATTGTGTTCCTGACGGGAAGAAAAAAAAGGCTGGGGCTTCCCAAGAAGAATGCTGGACTTCCAGGTGGACAGATGGCAGAATCTGCCCAACTTCCACAGGAACCCTTTCATGTATTTTTACGAACTCTTTCTTTGTTCCATTTTATGGGACCCTCTTTGAACAATTTTATGGGACTTTCTTTGATCTGTTCGGGAACCGAAGGCAATGCTGGTCACGACCCACTTCCTTGAGGAAGCAGCTGTGGGAAGGGGGGTGGCGAAAATCAAACAAAGAACCACGAGAACGATCTTGGGTTAGAGCTTGGTGCAGGAACTGTTCAAAGTGTACAGAGACCATGTCTCTTTCCTCGGATCCGAGTCCAAATTGAATTCTGTCTCTGTTTGATTCTTTGCCTTTTTGTCTTGTTTAATAGATGTGATCAGTGTTTGAACCTGACAAAAATGTTGCAATGTTGACTCTAATAACACAAAGCTGCCATGCAGGCTGTTTCTTTCTTTGCAAAATAATAATGAATCAAAATCAATGACATTACGAATTATTGACCTATTCAAGGCTCAGTAACGTCACTTGAAATATTCCAGTTTGAGATATTCTTTGGGGAGAATAATGCATATTTTGTGTTTGCTATGTAAAAAAGTAAGCTGTTTTTTTTAATTTGTTTTAAAAAGGGCGTAAAACAAACAAACATAAACAACAACAAAACTTAAAATCTGAAGTTGATCTGGAGGTTAACAGTTAATCAAATGTATAATTTATTTTTTTAACACTTTAATAAGTAGGACCCTTTTGGATCCCCGATAATTGTTGTGTAATTTGTTTTTAAGTGTCATTGCTAAAAATAAAAATAATAATAATGAATTAAAAATCAATGTTGTTATGAGTTATTGACCTTTTGAAGGCTCCAATTATTATATAATCTCAAATATTCCACTTGAAATTTTTACTGGGTGAAAATATGACATATTTTGTGTTTTTTCCATACAAAAACAGGGGTTTCTTTTACAAAAAGAGCATTCAACTTAAACTTTTAGTAACGTTATATTGACAGATGGACCTAATGTTGATCTAGAGATTTAAACCTTGAATAATAATACAAATAATAATACTGAATAATGACACATTTTTTATAATTTTTTTTTACCAAAACCCTTTAGGGCAGTGGTCCCCAACCACCGGGCCGCAGAATAATTTTTTTAATTACTCTGGAATGCCCTCCCGGTAACAGTTCGAGATGCTACCTCAGTAGAAGTATTTAAGTCTCACCTTAAAACTCATCTGTATACTCTAGCCTTTAAATAGACCTCCTTTTTAGACCAGTTGATCTGCCGCTTCTTTTCTTTCTCCTATGTCCCCCCCTCCCTTGTGGAGGGGGTCCGGTCCGATGACCATGGATGAAGTACTGGCTGTCCAGAGTCGAGACCCAGGATGGACCGCTCGCCTGTATCGGTTGGGGACATCTCTACGCTGCTGATCCGCCTCCGCTTGAGATGGTTTCCTGTGTACGCTGCTGTCTTGGATCCGCTTGAACTGAACTCTCGCGGCTGTGTTGGAGCCACTATGGATTGAACTTTCACAGTATCATGTTAGACCCGCTCGACATCCATTGCTTTCGGTCCCCTAGAGGGGGGGGGGGGGTTGCCCACATCTGAGGTCCTCTCCAAGGTTTCTCATAGTCAGCATTGTCACTGGCGTCCCACTGGATGTGAATTCTCCCTGCCCACTGGGTGTGAGTTTTCCTTGCCCTTTTGTGGGTTCTTCCGAGGATGTTGTAGTCGTAATGATTTGTGCAGTCCTTTGAGACATTTGTGATTTGGGGCTATATAAATAAACATTGATTGATTGATTGATTAATTTTTATTTAAAAAAAAAAAAAAAAAAAAAGGACCCCCCTTCCACCCTCGGGCCGCGGGACAAAAACGTTGGGGGCCACTGCTTTAGGGTCCCCGGGATCAAGCCTGAGTGGAGGCCCAAATGTATATTTTTTTGTACATATATTGTGTTTTTTTTAAATATATCAAAATAGCCTCCGCTTGCTTTGAGTTTTCAGTGTCGCGGTCCTCAGTGGAAAAAGTTTGGACACCCCTGGTGTAATCCTTTTCAACCCCATTTTTAATAATATTATTCACAATGCCTCGTGTTGATCTCATATTATTTTCGTTCCTCTCTATTAAATGAGTATAATATTATTTTCTACATGCTTGCAAGTTGTCGGTTGGATTGTTTTTTTTATACATTTTGTACCTTTTTTTCTGCTTCTATTGTTCCTTGCGTTGTAAATATTGTATGCAATATTCTTGTCAGCATTTATAAATCCCTTTGCCATCCATGTTTGATGGTTCATGGTCTTGTTTGCTTCTTACTGGGGTGTTTCAATGGACAATGTGGTTGTTGCACACACACACACACACACACACACACACACACACACACACACACACACACACACACACAGCTGCATGTTTAACTCCTACATACTTAGAAACAAATGAAACCATTGATTGCCCTCCATGTTCCTAACCTTGTATTGACTGGCTGTCTGATCAATCCTCCCCCATCAATCCTTTGTGAGCATCAGGTGTTACACATAAGAGCTCAAGCATGAAGGCACCCTTAGGTGAGGCTCAGGTGATGATGTGGAATACAGAAAATTACCATTTCTCCCAGGATTCGATCCCTTTTGCTGTTTGTGTTGTTCCCAAAACGTATACACGTGTGATAAATGAAACACGAGTGTGTGTGTGTGTGCTAAAGCTTTATATTTAATTCAATATTGTTGTGTTTGTATCAAAAAGTAGTACAATAAAGTAAAAGTAAACTTTTAATAGATAATTAAAGATACTAAAAGATAAAACAAAACATTCCGTATTTCCTTGAATTTCCGCCGGGTATGTAGTACGCGCCTGACTAGAATTACTGCCGGGTCAAACTCGTTTCGCCAAATAATTAGCATATGCTTAGAATTTCCGCAGGGTCAAACTCGTCACGTCACGACCTGTCATCATTTTCAAAATGGAGGAGGCTGATTTCAATAATTTGAACTCGCATAAAGGGAAGAAGATTAAGAGCTATTCAGTTGGATTTAAGGTCCAAGCTATTGAATATGCTAAAAAGAACAGTAAGCAGTTATGTTTTATTAATATACCGTAGCTGTGTGTGTCAAATATGAGTCATTAAATGACTCCGGCCTCCTGGTGGTAGAGGGCGCTAGTGATCCTTCTTGCGACAACTCGGCTGCAGAAGAAGTGACAACAAGCAGCAAATCGGGTTTTTTCGGGGATGAATAAGGAAGTCCTTCTTTTAGCTGCCATCTTGTTTTATCATATATTGCTGCCTTTGTACTTGTCAATGTTTACCTTTGTATGCACATTATGTCCAGACTTTGACTTGGATTTGTATTGCTTCTTCGATGCAGAGAATATTTGGAAGGAGCAAGGCGTGAATGTGAATACATGATTAATTTATTTCAACACTACAATACAAAAACAGGAAAACAAAGGACGCGCACAATGGCGGATAATAAACTAGACTAAACTCCAAACAAAACAGCAGAATGGCATGACTATATACAAATAAACAAAAGATACTATTTATGGTGCAAAACAAAAACTTGCACTGAGGCATGAATACAAACATAAATCTTACGTGGCGTGGTCAAAACAATGAACTAAAACGTTTTATCACAAAATAATAATAATAATACACAAATCCACATACCTTTGTTGGAAACATGAAACATATACACAGGTCTCTACTTTTCTGGCGGAGTGATACCTCATCAGCAAAAGTCCGATAGAAGAGGAAGTAAATAACAGTCATTCATATAAAACTAATAATTTAAATTAAAATGACAGAAACGTTTTATCACAAAAAAATAATAATAAACAAATCCACATACCTTTGTTGGAAACATGAAACACATACACAGGTCTCTACTTTTCTGGCGGAGTGATACCTCATCAGCAAAAGTCCGATAGAAGAGGGAGTAAATAACAGTCATTCATATAAAACTAATAATTTAAATTACAAAAACAAAAACGTTTTAGCACAAAAAAATAATAATAATACACAAATCCACATACCTTTGTTGGAAACATGAAACACATACACAGGTCTCTACTTTTCAGGCGGAGTGATACCTCATCAGCAAAAGTCCGATAGAAGAGGAAGTAAATAACAGTCGTTCATATAAAACTAATAGTTTAAATTACAATAACAAAAACGTTTTAGCACAAAAAAATAATAATAATACACGAATCCACATACCTTTGTTGGAAACATGAAACACATACACAGGTCTCTACTTTTCTGGCGGAGTGATACCTCATCAGCAAAAGTCCGACAGAAGAGGAAGTAAATAACGGTCATTCATATAAAACTAATAATTTAAATTAAAATGACAGAAACGTTTTATCACAAAAAAATAATAATAATACACGAATCCACATACCTTTGTTGGAAACATGAAACACATACACAGGTCTCTACTTTTCTGGCGGAGTGATACCTCATCAGCAAAAGTCCGACAGAAGAGGAAGTAAATAACGGTCGTTCATATAAAAATAATAATTTAAATTACAATAACAAAAACGTTTTATCACCAAAAAATAATAATAATACACAAATCCACATACCTTTGTTGGAAACATGAAACACATACACAGGTCTCTACTTTTCTGGCGGAGTGATACCTCATCAGCAAAAGTCCGACAGAAGAGGAAGTAAATAACGGTCGTTCATATAAAACTAATAATTTAAATTACAATAACAAAAACGTTTTATCACAAAAAAATAATAATAATACACAAATCCACATACCTTTTTTGGAAACATGAAACATATACACAGGTCTCTACTTTTCTGGCGGAGTGATACCTCATCAGCAAAAGTCCGATAGAAGAGGAAGTAAATAACAGTCATTCATATGAAACTAATATTTTAAATTACAATAAAAAAAACGTTTTAGCACAAAATAATAATAATAATACACAAATCCACATACCTTTGTTGGAAACATGAAACACATACACAGGTCTCTACTTTTCTGGCGGAGTGATACCTCATCAGCAAAAGTCCGACAGAAGAGGAAGTAAATAACAGTCATTCATATAAAAATAATAATTTAAATTACAATAACAAAAACGTTTTATCACCAAAAAATAATAATAATACACAAATCCACATACCTTTGTTGGAAACATGAAACACATACACAGGTCTCTACTTTTCTGGCGGAGTGATACCTCATCAGCAAAAGTCCGATAGAAGAGGAAGTAAATAACGGTCGTTCATATAAAACTAATAGTTTAAATTACAATAACAAAAACGTTTTAGCACAAAAAAATAATAATAATACACGAATCCACATACCTTTGTTGGAAACATGAAACACATACACAGGTCTCTACTTTTCTGGCGGAGTGATACCTCATCAGCAAAAGTCCGACAGAAGAGGAAGTAAATAACGGTCATTCATATAAAACTAATAATTTAAATTAAAATGACAGAAACGTTTTATCACAAAAAAATAATAATAATACACGAATCCACATACCTTTGTTGGAAACATGAAACACATACACAGGTCTCTACTTTTCTGGCGGAGTGATACCTCATCAGCAAAAGTCCGACAGAAGAGGAAGTAAATAACGGTCGTTCATATAAAAATAATAATTTAAATTACAATAACAAAAACGTTTTATCACCAAAAAATAATAATAATACACAAATCCACATACCTTTGTTGGAAACATGAAACACATACACAGGTCTCTACTTTTCTGGCGGAGTGATACCTCATCAGCAAAAGTCCGACAGAAGAGGAAGTAAATAACGGTCGTTCATATAAAACTAATAATTTAAATTACAATAACAAAAACGTTTTATCACAAAAAAATAATAATAATACACAAATCCACATACCTTTTTTGGAAACATGAAACATATACACAGGTCTCTACTTTTCTGGCGGAGTGATACCTCATCAGCAAAAGTCCGATAGAAGAGGAAGTAAATAACAGTCATTCATATGAAACTAATATTTTAAATTACAATAAAAAAAACGTTTTAGCACAAAATAATAATAATAATACACAAATCCACATACCTTTGTTGGAAACATGAAACACATACACAGGTCTCTACTTTTCTGGCGGAGTGATACCTCATCAGCAAAAGTCCGACAGAAGAGGAAGTAAATAACAGTCATTCATATAAAAATAATAATTTAAATTACAATAACAAAAACGTTTTATCACCAAAAAATAATAATAATACACAAATCCACATACCTTTGTTGGAAACATGAAACACATACACAGGTCTCTACTTTTCTGGCGGAGTGATACCTCATCAGCAAAAGTCCGATAGAAGAGGAAGTAAATAACGGTCGTTCATATAAAACTAATAGTTTAAATTACAATAACAAAAATGTTTTAGCACAAAAAATAATAATAATACACAAATCCACATACCTTTGTTGGAAACATGAAACACATACACAGGTCTCTACTTTTCTGGCGGAGTGATACCTCATCAGCAAAAGTCCGATAGAAGAGGAAGTAAATAACGGTCGTTCATATAAAACTAATAGTTTAAATTACAATAACAAAAATGTTTTAGCACAAAAAATAATAATACACAAATCCACATACCTTTGTTGGAAACATGAAACACATACACAGGTCTCTACTTTTCTGGCGGAGTGATACCTCATCAGCAAAAGTCCGATAGAAGAGGAAGTAAATAACGGTCGTTCATATAAAACTAATAATTTAAATTACAATAACAAAAACGTTTTATCACCAAAAAATAATAATAATACACAAATCCACATACCTTTGTTGGAAACATGAAACACATACGCAGGTCTCTACTTTTCAGGCGGAGTGATACCTCATCAGCAAAAGTCCGATAGAAGAGGAAGTAAATAACAGTCGTTCATATAAAACTAATAATTTAAATTACAATAACAAAAACGTTTTATCACCAAAAAATAATTATACACAAATCCACATACCTTTGTTGGAAACATGAAACACATACACAGGTCTCTACTTTTCAGGCGGAGTGATACCTCATCAGCAAAAGTCCGATAGAAGAGGAAGTAAATAACGGTCGTTCATATAAAACTAATAGTTTAAATTACAATAACAAAAATGTTTTAGCACAAAAAATAATAATAATACACAAATCCACATACCTTTGTTGGAAACATGAAACACATACACAGGTCTCTACTTTTCTGGCGGAGTGATACCTCATCAGCAAAAGTCCGATAGAAGAGGAAGTAAATAACGGTCGTTCATATAAAACTAATAGTTTAAATTACAATAACAAAAATGTTTTAGCACAAAAAATAATAATACACAAATCCACATACCTTTGTTGGAAACATGAAACACATACACAGGTCTCTACTTTTCTGGCGGAGTGATACCTCATCAGCAAAAGTCCGATAGAAGAGGAAGTAAATAACGGTCGTTCATATAAAACTAATAATTTAAATTACAATAACAAAAACGTTTTATCACAAAAAAATAATAATAATACACAAATCCACATACCTTTGTTGGAAACATGAAACACATACACAGGTCTCTACTTTTCTGGCGGAGTGATACCTCATCAGCAAAAGTCCGACAGAAGAGGAAGTAAATAACAGTCGTTCATATAAAACTAATAATTTAAATTACAATGACAAAAACGTTTTAGCACAAAAAAATAATAATAATACACAAATCCACATACCTTTGTTGGAAACATGAAACACATACACAGGTCTCTACTTTTCTGGCGGAGTGATACCTCATCAGCAAAAGTCAGACAGAAGAGGAAGTAAATAACGGTCGTTCATATAAAACTAATAGTTTAAATTACAATAACAAAAACGTTTTATCACCAAAAAATAATAATAATACACAAATCCACATACCTTTGTTGGAAACATGAAACACATACGCAGGTCTCTACTTTTCAGGCGGAGTGATACCTCATCAGCAAAAGTCCGATAGAAGAGGAAGTAAATAACAGTCGTTCATATAAAACTAATAATTTAAATTACAATAACAAAAACGTTTTATCACCAAAAAATAATTATACACAAATCCACATACCTTTGTTGGAAACATGAAACACATACACAGGTCTCTACTTTTCAGGCGGAGTGATACCTGCGTAAATACCATGTGTAATTTTGACCAAACATTTCAAACATTCGACGCTCTAATCCTTACTTAACAAAATTGTGCATAAAAAATAAAAATAAAAAACACATCACTAATACATACAACATTAATGTTTTAACTTTTAAAGTATTATGAAAACCTCATCAGCTAAAGTCCGATAGAAGAGGAAGTAAAAATCCGAAAAAAAAACGCAGACTAACTTCCTGCACCGGACATCCGGTTCTTCAAAATAAAACCAATACGTCAAAATAAAACATAACACCCTGTCTCGTTCATAATATAGCGCAACTACATCACACTATTACTCGTGGTCATGAGGGTTCAATACAAAGTCCGGTAGGTAGGTAGAGTTCAACACAATCAAAGTTGCCAGGACGAGGACAGAAACAGAATGGTTTAAATAATGACTGTCACACCGCGGTGAGGGATGTCTTGTTTTGGGTTTTTTCTCTTATGGTTTTAATTTGAAAAGTAACTCTCCTCTCGTTTCAGGTCACTTGCCCTTCCTTTTGTGTCTTCAGTCTGACGTCATCCCTGTTCTCTGATTGTTTCCAGCTGTTCCACATTACCTTCATGTGTTTATAAGCTCACTCCTTCCTTTGTTCTGTATCTCTCTAGCGTCCATGTCTTTGTCCATGCCTTGCCTTGTCTTGTGCCTATGTCCCTTGATCCTGAACCCCTTTATGAATATTTTGAGTTTTCCTTTCTTCCTCCTCAGCAGAGTGATTTTGATTATTTAGTTATTCAGCCGCAGTGGTAAGTTTCAGTTAAAAGTTTTTCATTCATTCCTCAACTTTTTGAGTGACTATTTTTGTTAAATACTTTATTAGATTAGTTAGTGTAGAATTTTTCATAGATGTTGTTTTGGTCCTCCTGTTGGAGCGCTTTTTGTTAAATACTGTTTATAGTTCGTCTTTACTTTCGTGTTTTCCTCCGTTCGGAGCGATTTTCGGTTGTTCCATTTTTTTTTCTGAAACCTTTTCGCCGAGTAGTTTATTTTTGTGATTATAGATGTTTTTTCCTGACTCGGGAGGTAAAAGGAAATTGTCAAAATAAAAGCCTGTCTAAAGTCCCAAATCTGCATCTGAGTCCAAATCCTTTTATCAAAGCCTGACACTGACTATTATGATGATTACTAACAGGTGTGAGGCTGAGGACTGGGGCGTGACTTGGAGACCAGGTGGAAACTAATGAGTAACTATGGAAACAAACAAAACCAGGAAGTGCAAAACAGGAAACAAGAGTCCAAAAAAATACAAAACATAACATGATCAAAAATAAACCTGATTCACAGGCACGACACATTAATAAATAAAACCAAAAATCCTGACTTTGGAGCAATGTTCACAGACTCTAGTATTTGGCTTTCTATTAGATGCAATTGTTTTCCGTATTTGGACCATGATTTCGGTCCTAACTTGTTCACACCTCCTCATATGAAGCTACTTTTGTTGATGTCTCGAGAAGGGTAGAAATACAAGAACACACACACACACACACACACACACACACACACACTTCCTCTCCTTCCTAGGTGTGTGCCATCGATCCGCCTGCAAGCTATGCTGCACACTTGGGAAAGAGCCTGAGTGGAACCTTGCACTCGCACTAATTGAGGGACTAAATGAAAATGGAGAGTCAATTTAGGGAGCCAATAGGACAAGACTTTCTCTATAAACGGGACAAGTATACAAAACGATCAGTTCCACAGTCCAGTCCGCAACATTCATGAACGGCACAATGTGTGAAGCAACATTATACAGGTCCGTCATACAAGTACACAAAAATGAGTTAACCAGTCAATTATAAATATATATGAAGCTAAATGAAAATAAAGGTATTTATATTGCTATGATATGATAGAAACTGATTCATCAAATGTTATGCCAGTGTAAATAAATAAGGCCAAACACTGTGTAATAAATGTATCCACTCTAAAATAATAATAATAATAATAATAAATTGATGCTGTTTAATGTTCCATCCATCCATCCATCTTCCTCCGCTTATCCGAGGTCGGGTCGCGGGGGCAGCAGCCTAAGCAGGGAAACCCGGACTTCCCTCTCCCCAGCCACTTCGTCTAGCTCTTCCCGGGGGATCCCGAGGCGTTCCCAGGCCAGCCGGGAGACATAGTCTTCCCAACGTGTCCTGGGTCTTCCCCGTGGCCTCCTACCACCTGGACGTGCCCTAAACACCTCCCTAGGGAGGCGTTCGGGTGGCATCCTGACCAGATGCCCGAACCACCTCATCTGGCTCCTCTCCATGTGGAGGAGCAGCGGCTTTACTTTGAGTTCCTCCCGGATGGCAGAGCTTCTCACCCTATCTCTAAGGGAGAGACCTGGAAACTCATTTGGGCCGCTTGTACCCGTGATCTTATCCTTTCGGTCATGACCCAAAGCTCATGACCATAGGTGAGGATGGGAACGTAGATCGACCGGTAAATTGAGAGCTTTGCCTTCCGGCTCAGCTCCTTCTTCACCACAACGGATCGGTACAACGTCCGCATTACTGAAGACGCCGCACCGATCCGCCTGTCGATCTCACGATCCACTCTTCCCTCACTCGTGAACAAGACTCCTAGGTACTTGAACTCCTCCGCTTGGGGCAGGGTCTCCTCCCCAACCCGGATATGGCACTCCACTCTTTTCCGGGCGGGAACCATGGACTCGGACTCGGAGGTGCTGATTCTCATTCCGGTCGCTTCACACTCGGCTGCGAACCGATCCAGTGAGAGCTGAAGATCCCGGTCAGATGAAGCCATCAGGACCACATCATCTGCAAAAAGCAGAGACCTAATCCCGCGGTCACCAAACCGGAACCCCTCAACGCCTTGACTGCGCCTAGAAATTCTGTCCATAAAAGTTATGAACAGAATGGGTGACAAAGGACAGCCTTGGCGGAGTCCAACCCTCACTGGAAATGTGTTCGACTTACTGCCGGCAATGCGGACCAAGTTCTGGCACTGATCATACAGGGAGCGGACCGCCACAATAACACAGTCCGATACCCCATACTCTCTGAGCACTCCCCACAGGACTTCCCGAGGGACACGGTCCAATGCCTTCTCCAAGTCCACAAAGCACATGTAGACTGGTTGGGCAAACTCCCATGCACCCTCAAGAACCGTGCCGAGAGTACAGAGCTGGTCCACAGTTCCACGACCAGGACGAAAACCACACTGTTCTTCCTGAATCCAAGGTTGGACTATCCGGCGTAGTCTCCTCTCCAGTTCACCTGAATAAACCTTACCGGGAAGGCTGAGGAGTGTGATCCCACGATAGTTGGAACACACCCTCCGGTCCCCCTTCTTAAAGAGAGGAACCACCACCCCGGTCTGCCAATCCAGGTTATGCAGGTGTTAAAAAAAACAAGCATTGAATAACATTTGAGATAACAAACTTATAAATAAAGTAAGCTAAATTATTTGATGGCATTTGGGGGGGGAAATCTAAACTAGCGGTTATACACCGTATTTCCCGGGCTACGGAGCGCACCAGTCTTTAACCCGCACACACCAAATTTTAGAAGAAGTAAATATGTTTATAGAAACCCCGTTTCCATATGAGTTGGGAAATTGGAACAACATATGCTGCCATCTAAGCGCCGCTGTCTTTTTCATGGACGCCCCTGCTTATTTCAGCAAGACAATGCCAAGCCACATTCGGCATGTGTTACAACAGCGTGGCTTTGTAAAAAAAAGAGTGCGGGTACTTTCCTGGCCCGCCTGCAGTTCAGACCTGTCTCCATTCGAAAATGTGTGGCGCATTGCGAAACGTAAAATACGACAGCGGAGATCCCGGACTGTTGAACGACTGAAGCTCTACATAAAACAAGAATGGTAAAGAATTCCACTTTCCAAGCTTCAACAATTAGTTTCTTCAGTTCCCAAACGTTTATTGAGTGTTGTGATAAAGAAAAGGTGATGTAACACAGTGGTGAGCATGCCCTTTCCCAACTACTGAAATTCTAAGTTTATTATGATTTGCAAAAATAAACAAAGTTTATGAGTTTGAACATCAAATATATTGTCTTTGTAGTGCATTCAATTGAATATGGGTTGAAAAGGATTTGCAAATCATTGTATTTTGTTTTTATTTACCCCTTACACAATTTCCCAACTCATATGGAAACGAGGCTTGTACTGTATGTATGTATATATATATATATATATATATATATATATATATATATATATATATATATATATATATATATATATATATATATATATATATATACATATATGGATGGATGGATGGATGGATATATATATATATATATATGTATATATATATATATATATATATATATATATATATATATATATATAGATGTATGTATATATATATATATATATATATATATATACGTATGTATATATATATATATATATATATATATGTATATATATGTATATATATATATATATATATATATATATATATATATATATATATATATATATATATATATATGTATGTATTAGCCACACTAGACTATAAGCTGCAGATACATGTGAAAGATTTTGTAAATGTTTATTCACAAACCATAATTTCTTCCAAACAGTGTCTATAACACGGCAGTAAAACAGCTGATCAAACAAAACAGAAGTCGTCGTCATGGACCTACGAGCTGCGGAAGCTGGCTCTTCAATCGGCTAAACGGACTCAATAACAACACGGTAAACATCCCGGTGAATTTACAAAACTAGAACAATACAAAATGAATGCTTCTGTCAGTTGATAATACTAACACAGACACTCGGAAATGTGTTAGCATATTTGCTAATGCTAAGGATGCTAGCTTGATTACATTGCAAAATAAATAGAAAAAAAATACTCTTACAGACATCACACAGGGGACGGTTGAGTAAATATTAGTTGTTTTAGTTATATTGCAAAATGTTATGTTTATGGGGGAGTTGGCGGCACAGACCACAAGGGGGCGTAGTAGCGCTACATTTTTATAATATATATAAATATATATTACTATATATGTAATAACCAAACAATATTAATAATAATTAACAAGGGAATGGAGTGTGACAAAAATCGAAAAACGGTGTGTGGTGTGAGGCTATGTGTAGGAATTACTTGTTGAGTGTTACTGTGAGTGTTGAGTGAAAGGTGAAAGTCCTGGAGAGGAAAGGCATGCTCGAATGTCCAAGAGACATTCAGGTCTGTCGGGGGTATAGTGAGGCGTTAAAAGGTTTGTGTCCAAGCGGGAGATCGAGGAACGAGGGAGGCAGCCTGGAACCCAAGGGGAAACAAACAAGGAAAACGAGACGTTTACCTCGTCACATGGAACAAAGGCAGACCGCAGGAAGTATGACAGGGAAGACACGAGACCAGATAAATACAACGGTGGAGAACACACTGACCATATCAAGGTTGCACAGGGCTGGATGATATCTTACAGTACTCAACAGAAGACTACGTTCTGGCACGGAAAGCAGGTCTGCGCCGGCTTAAGAAGGCAGGACCTTTGATCAACCACAGGTGCCCTGATTGCTGGTGATTGCATGCAGCTGCTGGCTGCGCTCCTCTAAGTGTGTTCTTTGAGGTGTGACACAAAACATACAAACGTTGCTGAATGAAGAATACTTTCTAGCAGAAACACTCCGGACGGTTATACTTCCGGCTCAAGGCACAAATGAGGAAATATATTTTCCACACGCAGCACCTGCAGTGAGCAAACCCGTCCAAAAGATGGTGTCCTTGCAAAAACAATAACACACCTTTTTATTGTCGCTGTCAGTGTAATATGAAAACTATTTGTCGAATACAAAAGATGATGGCCATGCTATTTTATAAGCCGCAGGGTTCAAGCATGGGGAAAAAAGTAGCGGCTTTTGTTAACCATTTTATGATCAACCTAAATACGATAGAATTACTCAATTTTGGACGACACATGATGAAGACTGTCATAATAAGTATGAAAATAAGTTACCTTTACGATAAACATATACCAGCCTACAAAAAATAACACGTGCTAAACTGTTCCACCTCTATACGAGTGTAAAAAGACACTTCTGTGGTAGCAACACAATAAAAACAAAGAAAAAACACATACCTGGGGTTTATACTTTAGACTCTTACAAGATGTGTCACGTCTATGGGATCACGTTTTGTTTTGGTCAAATTTGTTTTTGTTTTTTGGACAATCACTTCCTGTGTTTGCACTTCCTGATTTGTTCTGTTACCATAGCAACTCATTAGTTATCACCTTGTCCTCATGCCACGCCCCCTGTCCACATGTCTCACACCTGTTTGCACTAATCATGTCCATTATTTAAACCTGACCACCTGGCGACTTTACCTCAACTCCATTCATGCCATGCCATGCCTGTTAACCACACGGTCCATAGTTTCCCTTCTTCCCATGCCACGTAAGTTGTTGTTTTTTGTTTATGTCACAGTTATTGAGTTTTGTTTTTTGTTCATAGTCATGCCATAGTGCTAGTTTTTGTTTTATAGCCAAGTTTTGTGCTTCCGCCCTCGTGCGCGCCTTTTGTTTGCTTCCTTTTTGGAGTTTGTTTAAGAAATAAATATGTACTTACATTCACGTCTTGCTCGTGCCAATTTTCCTTTGCCTCGGAAAAACAATCCATAGTACAAGTCTGACAAGATTGATTTAGGATTGTTTTATTATTTAAAGGTAAAGTTAACTTGCTATATAATAACAATAATAATACTAATAATACAAAAAGGGTAAGCGTTTTTTTGTATTATTTTAAACGAGGTATAGTGGCCTAAACGGCCCAAATGGAGAAATGTGATGGGGGGATACCAACAGACACGATCAGATATAAGATAAACATTTATAATGGAAAATAAAAGTGCAGATAATTAAACACGGCGAAACATATTTGCGTTATTCTGATTCTGCATGACATGTGACATTTGCCAGTAAATTATTTTGTCACTGAATCAAATGTCAGCCGCAGAAAATTAATTGATAGCTGATAAAAAAGAGAACTGTAAACGGGCATAGAGATAAATAAACAAGATAACGATTAAAATCAACCATTATTATCTTTATGAGGAAATAATTAGTAATAAACCGTAGTTCTTGGATGTGATCTTTTGTAGGTTATCAGGTATGGTTATTAGTTATGTCTGGTTGATGTATCCTGTATGCATGCAGGATAACCTTTTATGCCAAATGTGTGTAAAACTACATTTACTGTGCCTGCAGGTGTTTTTTCCTGTGTTGAGATGTGGATCTACAGTAGTCTCATCAAAAAAAAAAAGACTGTGTGAGAGCAATGAATGTCCTCTAGTGTTGGTAACAGGAACATTAAATAAGGTCGGAGCCATATTCTGTCGGGTCTGAAAATGAAAATAAATACATATATATGATATAATAAAAGCCAATACAAAATAACGAACTCTTGAAATTATAACCAAATGCAAACTGATCAATAAAATCCACCAAAATGGCTCAAAATTAGACAAAATCCATCCATCCATCATCTTCCGCTTATCCGAGGTCGGGTCGCGGGGGCAGCAGCCTAAGCAGGGAAACCCAGACTTCCCTCTCCCCAGCCACTTCGTCTAGCTCTTCCCGGGGGATCCCGAGGCGTTCCCAGGCCAGCCGGGAGACATAGTCTTCCCAACGTGTCCTGGGTCTTCCCCGTGGCCTCCTACCGGTTGGACGTGCCCTAAACACCTCCCTAGGGAGGCGTTCGGGTGGCATCCTGACCAGATGCCCGAACCACCTCATCTGGCTCCTCTCCATGTGAAGGAGCAGCGGCTTTACTTTGAGTTCCTCCCGGATGGCAGAGCTTCTCACCCTATCTCTAAGGGAGAGACCTGGAAACTCATTTGGGCCGCTTGTACCCGTGATCTTATCCTTTCGGTCATGACCCAAAGCTCATGACCATAGGTGAGGATGGGAACGTAGATCGACCGGTAAATTGAGAGCTTTGCCTTCCGGCTCAGCTCCTTCTTCACCACAACGGATCGATACAACGTCCGCATTACTGAAGACGCCGCACCGATCCGCCTGTCGATCTCACGATCCAGTCTTCCCTCACTCGTGAACAAGACTCCTAGGTATTTGAACTCCTCCACTTGGGGCAGGGTCTCCTCCCCAACCCGGAGATGGCACTCCACCCTTTTCCGGGCGAGAACCATGGACTCGGACTTGGAGGTGCTGATTCTCATTCCGGTCGCTTCACACTCGGCTGCGAACCGATCCAGTGAGAGCTGAAGATCCCGGTCAGATGAAGCCATCAGGACCACATCATCTGCAAAAAGCAGAGACCTAATCCTGCGGTCACCAAACCGGAACCCCTCAACGCCTTGACTGCGCCTAGAAATTCTGTCCATAAAAGTTATGAACAGAATCGGTGACAAAATGAATTTAAAAAAATTGAAGAAATTAAATAAATCCACGTTTGAGAAGGTTAGGTACATGTATAAAAACAAAAACAAATTAAAGCTGCAAGCAGCGTTGGTCAGGTCCGCCTTTGGTACTCTCCAAGGTTTCTCATAGTCAGCATTGTCACTGGCGTCCCACTGGATGTGAATTCTCCCTGCCCACTGGGTGTGAGTTTTTCCTTGCCCTTTTGTGGGTTCTTCCGAGGATGTTGTAGTCGTAATGATTTGTGCAGCCCTTTGAGACATTTGTGATTTGGGGCTATATAAATAAACATTGATTGATTGATTGAGAACGTAAATGTTGCCTTCAGCAATCATTGACCCAGCAATTATTGCTGGGTGACAGCACACTATAAAGGGAGGTGATGAACCAAAACACCTGGTGGGAACACTAATTGCAAAACTAAGACAGGTGAGGAGAATTAGTGCCCATGGAAACCGACAGTAAACAGGGAAAGAGGGTGCACCCAGGAAACAGACTAACACAGAAAAACTACCAAACATAAATCATGCCATGACCGGGGTAACGGGTCATGACATAATCCCCCCCCTTAAGGGGCGGATACCAGACGTCCCAAACTAGAAATGCCCCCCCCAAAATAACGGAATAAGTCCAAAGTCAAGGAAGGGTGGAGGGAGGACTTGGCGGTGGGCCACCAGGCCATGTGTCCGCAAAACCACCGGGGACAAGCCAGGTGGCGGCGGCGAGTAGATTCCCGCCGCAATGGTCGAGGAGGGCGACCTCGAAACAGCCATGTCATTGGCCGTTGAGGAGGCGGACGGGACCGGCGCCAGAACCTCCGCAGTCTTTGAGTCCTGCCCCCAAGTTCTGGGCAGTCGCTGCTGTTTGTGCCAAAGTCGCCCATGAGTAGTCCAGGGCCGAGGAGGTGGGTGGCGCCGTGGTGCGGCCCGCCGGACACGAGGAGATGGGCGGCGCCTTGGTGAGCACGGCCCGACATGTGGAGGTGGGCGGAGCCGTGGTGCGGCCCGCCGGATACGAGGAGGTGGGCGGCGCCTTGGTGAGGCCCGTGGGATACGAGGAGGTGGGCGGCGCCTTGGTGAGCACGGCCCGACATGTGGAGGTGGGCGGAGCCGTGGTGCGGCCCGCCGGATACGAGGAGGTGGGCGGCGCCTTGGTGAGGCCCGTGGGATACGAGGAGGTGGGCGGCGCCTTGGTGAGGCCCGTGGGATACGAGGAGGTGGGCGGCGCCTTGGTGAGGCCCGTGGGATACGAGGAGGTGGGCGGCGCCTTGGTGAGGCCCGTGGGATACGAGGAGGTGGGCGGCGCCTTGGTGAGGCCCGTGGGATACGAGGAGGTGGGCGGCGCCTTGGTGAGGCCCGTGGGATACGAGGAGGTGGGCGGCGCCTTGGTGAGGCCCGCCGGATACGAGGAGGTGGGCGGCGCCTTGGTGAGGCCCGTGGGATACGAGGAGGTGGGCGGCGCATTGGTGAGGCCCGTGGGATACGAGGAGGTGGGCGGCGCCTTGGTGAGGCCCGTGGGATACGAGGAGGTGGGCGGCGCCTTGGTGAGGCCCGTGGGATACGAGGAGGTGGGCGGCGCCTTGGTGAGGCCCGTGGGATACGAGGAGCTGGGCGGCGCCGTGGTGAGGACCGCCGGACACGAGGAGGTGGGCGGCGCCGTGATGCGGCCTGCCGGATACGAGGAGGTGGGCGGCGCCTTGGTGAGGCCCGTGGGATACGAGGAGGTGGGCGGCGCCGTGGTGTGGCCCGCCGGACACATCCTGTACATCTACTGGGGGCTAAGCCCCTCTGTCCTTAAAGGCTAGTGACGCCCCCGACCGAGACCAATGTGATTTGTTCCACAGGTGGAGCTGGGAGCGGTGGCAGGTTGGATACCGCAGGACGACCCCGATCTCGGTCTCAACTGGGTGGCTGGACCAAGGGAGCCTCGACGATAGAACCGTCGGGAGGACCGCTGCATGGCTCGCGAGGTCGTGTCGTTCTCTGGGCTCTAGGTGGATCCGCAGCCGGGGAGGAGGCTGATAAAACCGGGAAGGGGACCGGGGTTACCTATCCCCTCTGGCCCTGCTCCGGTTCCGCCTCAGGAGACCGTGCACTCCCTGCCGACAGGGTTGGTCATGGTACCGGCGGGGGGCAGTGAGGGGTGCACCACCTCCATGACAACACGGGTGTCCAGCAAGTCCGAGTCAACTTGTGACCCGGACTGCCGAGACCGCGCGGGATGCACCACCTCCTCCACGACCCGTGTGAACCCCCCAGACCGACTCCACTTGAGACTCGGCCTGCCGCGGCGTATCGGTCGTCAACCCGCGTCCAAGGTGTGCCCTGGCCCAGGCTGAGGCCACTTGGAATGGGGCTTTCCCGTTTCGACCAATAAAAACACCCAGTTTATCAACTTCTGTATGAAGTGCTTTTTTATAGCGTTCCCTGAGAATTAGAACCGTTGTGTATGCCCAATTTTTTGCATTCCCCTTTATCAGGTTTGTCATTTTAGTAGGTAGACATGTTTATGTTGCACTTTACAGTTTGGGTCTTCTTTTTGTCTTCGCAATAAAGCTGACTTGACTTGACTTCTGTGTCGGGGTTGGTGACAGCTGTCGTCAAAGTAAGTTCCATCCTGGCAATGGTCTGGGGTTGGATATCCTTACTGACATTTTTTTAAATGATGTAGTATTTTAATAATGTTGTACATGATTTTAGCATTGAGGCTAAAATCTAACCCACCCGAACGCCTCCCTAGGGAGGTGTTTAGGGCACGTCCAACCGGTAGGAGGCCACGGGGAACACCCAGGACACGTTGGGAAGACTATGTCTCCCGGCTGGCCTGGGAACGCCTCAGGATCCCCCGGGAAGAGCTAGACAGAGTGGCTGGGGAGAGGGAAGTCTGGGCTTCCCTGCTTAGGCTGCTGACCCCGCGACCCGACCTCGGATAAGCGGAAGAAGATGGATGGATGGCTAAAATCAGTGTCCTGCAGTTGTTCTTGATTGTGTTGGGGTCTATTTTGGGTCGGGTAATTCTTAAGATAGATAGATAGATAGTACTTTATTGATTCCTTCAGGAGAGTTCCTTCAGGAAAATTAACATTCCATTAAAGGTCACCCTGGGGTTGGCAGGATGATAGTGGGCAAGTTGGGAATTTACCCTGTTTCCAGAGGGCATGTTATGAGCTGGAAAATAAAGAATATTGATGTTGAAAGCCTCTAAAAACATTATTTTGGCGTGTAGTGCTCTCGTTTTGCCACTGAGGGGCGCTGTCACTCCTAGTTTTCCCACGCCGCCATAGTTGAACATCAGGCGGTGATATTAAATGTAAAATAAGGTGTGTAGGTAAAAAATAGGATGGGAATACAGCTAAGTGGGGTACAACAAAAAATAAATTGAATTTGAATAAAATAAAATAAAAAGACACCGGAGAGCTTCCGCTCTGAGTGACGCGTCTTCCGCCCAAACCGGAAGTCTAGAAAAAAAAGCCGAAAAAGGCAGACGCACTTCTTCGACAAAATAAAAGTTAAAGAAACAAACAACCAAGGGGGGTTTCTGTGAAGAACGATAGAAAACCTCCGAGGTAATGAGTTTAATCAAATAAATAACTAAAGTGTGTAAACTGAACGTAAAACAAGCGAATGGTCAAAGGACTTTTCACCACGTGGGAGCAGCATCTAAAAAAATAGAATATAACCTTGCCAAAACAGCTCGTACATAATTGGAAATAGTCGAAATAGTTTATATATCAGGGGTCACCAACCTTTTTGAAACAAAGAGCTACTTCTTGGGTACTGATTAATGCGAAGGGCTACCAGTTTGATACACACTTAAAGGCCTACTGAAACCCACTACTACTGATAGTTTATATATCAATGATGACATTTTAACATTGTATCCATCCATCTTCTTCCGCTTATCTGAGGTCAAGTGGCGGGGGCAGCAGCCTAAGCAGGGAAGCCCAGACTTCCCTCTCCCCAGCCACTTTGTCCATCTCTTCCCGGGGGATCCAGAGGCGTTCCCAGGCCAGCCGGGAGACATAGTCTTCCCAACGTGTCCTGGGTCTTCCCCGTGGCCTCCTACCGGTTGGACGTGCCCTAAACACTTCCCTAGGGAGGCGTTCGGGTGGGTTAGATTTTAGCCGCTTGTACCCGTGATCTTGTCCTTTCGGTCATGACCCAAAGCTCATGACCGTAGGTGAGGATGGGAACGTAGATCGACCGGTAAATTGAGAGCTTTGCCTTCCGGCTCAGCTCCTTCTTCACCACAACGGATCGGTACAACCTCCGCATTACTGAAGACGCCGCACCGATCCGCCTGTCGATCTCACGATCCACTCTTCCCCCACTCGTGAACAAGACTCCTAGGTACTTGAACTCCTCCACTTGGGGCAGGGTCTCCTCCCCAAACATTGCAACACATGCCAATACGGCCTTTTTAGTTTACTAAATTGCCATTTTAAATTACCCGGGAGTTTCTTCTTGAAAACGTCGTGTAATGATGACGTGTACGCGTACTGTTGGGAAATATGAGTGCTGCGCACACACACAGCTAAAAGTTGTCTGCTTTAACCGCATAATTACCCAGTATTTTGGACATCTGTGTTGCTGAATCTTTTGCAATTTGTTCATTTAATAATGGAGACGTCAAAGAAGAATGCTGTTGGTGGAAAGCCGGGGATTACAGCTGTCTTTAGCACCCAGACCCAGACGTTTTTTTTTTTTGTTTGTTGTGAAAGCAGAGCACCCAAGCGAACATGTTTCCTCTACGTCAACCAGCATGTTTTTGGATGAGGAAATTGTGATATATATCTTACCGGAGACATCTTAGGATTATTTGTCGTTCTGCAGCAGCCGCGAGCTTGGCTCCTCGGCTTCTCTCTGAGACACAGTGTGTTCACCGCAGCCATCTGACCTCGAGGTAGGTCTTTACAATCTTTAAAATCTCACTAAAACACTATTAAAACAATAAGCAGATAAGGGATCCTCCAGAATTATCTTAGTAAATGTGTCTAATTACACCAGAAACGCCCACAACTGACCGCATGGAGCGCCGCTTTTTTTTTTTTTTTTTTTTTTTCTAGTCCTTCACTAATAATATCCTAATTCACGATTCTTTCATCCTCGCTCAAATTAATGGGGAAATTGTCGCTTTCTCGGTCCAAATTGCTCTTACTGCTGGTGGCTCCCATTGAAAACAATGTGAATATGTTTGGAGACCCACAACTCGCGACGTCACGGGCACATACTTCCGGTAAAGGCAGGGCTTTTCTATTAGCGACCAAATGTTGCGAACTTTATCGTGGATGTTCTCTACTACATCCTTTCAGCAAAAATATGGCAATATCGCGAAATGGTCAAGTATGACACATAGAATGGACCTGCTATCCCCGTTTAAATAAGAACATCTCATTTCAGTAGGCCTTTAAATACATTGCCAGAAATAGCCAATTTGCTCAATTTACCTTTAATAAATAAATCTATATATATATATATATATATAAAAAAATGGGTATTTCTGCCTGTCATTCCGTCGTACATTTTTTTTTCCTTTACGGAAGGTTTTTTGTAGAGAATAAATGATGAAAAAAACACTTAAAGGGGAACATTATCCCAATTTCAAAAGGGTTAAAAACAATAAAAATCAGTTCAATTTTGTCCACTAAAGACGCCGAGATCATTATCCATGCGTTTGTTACGTCTCGTCTCGATTACTGTAACGTATTATTTTCGGGTCTCCCAATGTCTAGCATTAAAAGATTACAGTTGGTACAAAATGCGGCTGCTAGACTTTTGACAAGAACAAGAAAGTTTGATCATATTACGCCTGTACTGGCTCACCTGCACTGGCTTCCTGTGCACTTAAGATGTGACTTTAAGAAACAGATGGTCGGAGTATGGAGGCAGATAGCGAAAACGAAATTGAAGAAGAAATTGAAGCTATTGAGCGAATAGCTATTGACGCTATTCGGCCGTAGCGTGGGTGTACCTAATGAAGTGTCCCATAGCATGGCTGCCTTATTAGCATCGCCGGTAAAATATGCGGACCAAACGATCAGGACTTTCGCATCTTGTGACACTGGAGCAACTTAAATCCGTCGATTGGTAAGTGTTTGTATCGCATTAAATGTGGGTATCTAGTTTCAAATGTACATACAGCTAGCGTAAATAGCATGTTGTAGTCGTAATGATTTGTGCAGTCCTTTGAGACATTTGTGATTTGGGGCTATATAAATAAACATTCATTCATTCATTCATGTTAGCATCGATTAGTGTAGCATGTTAGCATCGATTAGCTGGTAGTCATGCCGCGACCAAAAATGTCTGATTAGCACATAAGTCAACAACATCAACAAAACTCACCTTTGTGATTTCGTTGACTTTATGGTTGCAAATGCATCTGCAGGTTATCCATACATCTCTGTGCCATGTCTGTCTTAGCATCGCCGGTCAAATGTGAAGACACTCTGGTACATTCAATGGGGGTCTGGCGGCAGATTTCTTGCCAGTGGTGCAACTTGAATCCGTCGATTGGTAAGTGTTTGTTTCGCATTAAATGTGGGTATCTAGTTTCAAATGTACATACAGCTAGCGTAAATAGCATGTTAGCATCGATTAGCTGGCAGTCATGCCGCGACCAAAAATGTCTGATTAGCACATAAGTCAACAACATCAACAAAAGTCACCTTTGTGATTCCGTTGACTTAATGGTTGCAAATGCATCTGCAGGTTATCCATACATCTCTGTGCCATGTCTGTCTTAGCATCGCCGGTCAAATGTGAAGACACTCTGGTACATTCAATGGGGGTCTGGCGGCAGATTTCTTGCCAGTGGTGCAACTTGAATCCGTCGATTGGTAAGTGTTTGTTTCGCATTAAATGTGGGTATCTAGTTTCAAATGTACATACAGCTAGCGTAAATAGCATTTAAGCATCGATTAGCTGGTAGTCATGCCGCGACCAAATATGTCTGATTAGCACATAAGTCAACAACATCAAGAAAACTCACCTTTGTGATTCCGTTGACTTAATGGTTGCAAATGCATCTGCAGGTTATCCATACATCTCTGTGTCATGTCTGTCTTAGCATCGCCGGTCAAATGTGCAGACACTCTGGTACATTCAATGGGGGTCTGGCGGCAGATTTCTTGCCAGTGGTGCAACTTGAATCCCTCCCTGTTAGTGTTGTTACAACCTCCGACAACACACCCACCAGGCATGATGTCTCCAAGGTTCCAAAAAATAGTCAAAAAAACGGAAAACAACAGAGCTGAGACCCGGTGTTTGCAATGTGAAAATGAAAATGGCGGGTGTGTTACCTCGGTGACGTCACATTCTGACGTCATCGCTAAAAGAGCGATAAACAGAAAGGCGTTTAATTCGCCAAAATTCACCCATTTAGAGTTCGGAAATTGGTTAAAAAAATAGATGGTCCTTTTTCTGCAACATCAAGGTATATATTGACGCTTGCATAGGTCTGCTGATAATGTTCCCCTTTAACTGAACGGTTTAAAAGAGGAGAAAACAGGAAAAAAATATATAATAAAATGTTGAAACATAGTTTATCTTCAATTTCCATCCATCCATTTACCACCGCTTATTTCCTTTGGGGTTGCGGGGGGGCGCTGGTGCCTATCTCAGCTACAATCGGGCGGAAGGCAATCACACCCTGGACAAGTCGCCACCTCATCGCAGGGCCAACACAGATAGACAGACAACATTCACACTCACATTTCGACTCTTTAAAATTCAACCGAAAAAAAGAGAAAAACTAGCTAATTCTAATCTTTTAGAATTTTTTTTTTAAATAATTCATGGAACATCATTAGTGATTTTTCCTGATTAAGATTAATTTTATAATTTTGATGACATGTTTTAAAGAGGTTAAAATCCAATCTGCACTTTGTTAGAATATATAACAAATTGGACCAAGCTATATTTCTAACAAAGACAAATCATTATTTCTTCTAGATTTTCCAAAAGAACATTTTTAAAAGAAATTCAAAAGACTTTGAAATAAGATTTAAATTTGCTTCTACAGATTTTCTAGATTTGCCAAAATATTTTTGGGAATTTTAATCATAAATTTGAAGAAAAATTTCACGTCGTACATTTTTTTTCCTTTTATGGAAGGTTTTTTTGTAGAGAATAAATGATGAAAAAAACACTTAATTGAACGGTTTAAAAGAGGAGAAAACACAAAAAAAATAAAAACAACATTTTGAAACATAGTTTATCTTCAATTTCTACTCTTTAAAATTCCAAATTCAACCGAAAAAAATGAAGAAAAAAACAAGCTAATGCGAATCTTTTTGAAAAAAAAAAAAATAATAATTTATGGAACATCATTAGTAATTTTTCCTGATTAAGATTAATTTTATAATTTTGATGACATGTTTTAAATAGGTTAAAATCCAATCTGCACTTTGTTAGAATATATAACAAATTGGACCAAGCTATATTTCTAACAAAGACAAATCATTATTTCTTCTAGATTTTCCGCCACAAAATTTTTAAAAGAAATTCAAAAGACTTTGAAATAAGATTTAAATTTGATTCTACAGATTTTCTAGATTTGCCAGAATAATTTTTTGGAATTTTAATCATACATTTGAAGAAATATTTCACAAATATTCTTCATCGAAAAAACAGAAGCTAAAATGAAGATTTAAATTAAAATGTATTTATTATTCTTTACAATTAAAAAAAAAAATACTTGAACATTGATTTAAATTATCAGGATAGAAGAGGAAGGAATTTAAAAGGTAAAAAGGTATATGTGTTTAAAAATCCTAAAATAATTGTTGTCTTTCTGAATGTTATAAAAAGCAAAGTAAAAAATTAAATGCATTTATTTAAACAAGTGAAGACCAAGTCTTTACAACATTTTCTTGGATTTTCAAATTCTATTTGAGTTTTGTCTTTCTTAGAATTAAAAATGTCCAGCAAAGCGAGACCAGCTTGCTAGTAAATAAATACAATTTAAAAAATTGAGGCAGCTCACTGGTAAGTGCTGCTATTTGAGCTATTTTTAGAACAGGCCAGCGCTACATTTACTCCGTTACATTTACTTGAGTAACTTTTGGGATAAATTGTACTTCTACGAGTAGTTTTTATGCAACATACTTTTACTTTTACTTGAGTATATTTATAGAGAAGAAACGCTACTTTTACTCCGCTCCATTTAGCTACAATCAGCTCGCTACTTTTTTAATTGATCTATTAATGTTTGTTTTGGTTCATGACATAGCTTCAAAGTAGAATCTACGCATTCCTGCGTTTCACCAATCAAATGCAGTCACTGGTGACGTTGGACCAATCAAACAGAGCCAGGCGGTCACGTGACCGTGATACGTAAAACCCGACTTAAACATGTCGACAAACTTATTGGGGTGTTACCATTTAGTGGTCAATTGTACAGAATATGTACTGTACTGTGCAATCTACTAATAAAAGTTTCAATCAATCAATCAAAAGTGTAAAGGAAAAAAGACACTTTTTATTTCAACCGTACTTCCCGTCAAAAGCCTAAAGACTGATCGCACAGTTCCTGTCTTCACAATAAAAGCGCCGCTCCATCGCGCCTGCGTTAACAAAATAAGAGTCTCCGAAAGCCAGCGCAAACAAGCTAGCAAGCTACGGAGTTAGCCGCCAATGTATTTCTTGTAAAGTGTATAAAAACAAATATGGAAGCTGGACAAATAAGATGCCAAAAACCAACGACTTTCATGTGGTATTGGACAGAAAAGAGGAACTTTTTTTCTCCTCCATTTGAAAACGTGGACATTATCAGCACTATACTGTCTGATTCCAATCAATGCAAGTCATCAGAATCAGGTAATACACCAACTTATATTCTTGTCTTCATGAAAGATAGGAATCTATGTGTTAAACATGCATGTATGTTCATTAAAACACCTTTAACATGTCAACAAAAACTGCAAAATAAATAAATATAAATTATATACTGTATATATAAATGTGTGTATATATATATATATACATATATATATATATGATATGTGTGTGTATAAATTATATGTGTGTGTATGTATATATGAGGTAGATCACCTCGACTTGGTCATTTATTAAGTAATTGATAAACGTTGAAAAACGTATTGGGGTGTTACCATTTAGTGGTCAATTGTACGGAATATGTACTGTACTGTGCAATCTACTAATACAAGTTTTAATCAATCAATCAATCAATCAATGAATGCCTACTGAGCCTATGGTGCTGTTAAGTTATTGTGGCTCAATGTGCCTTATTTTTATTTTATTTTAATGTACTATTATTTAATATATATTATTGTTTTAGTTGCTTAAGAGATATTCCTGGCTCTGAATTTGCTCTTTGCTATTTTTATGTTTTTGTGCATTATTTGTTGCCGTAATCATTAAACAAACAGGTTACTCATCAGCTACTCAGTACTTGAGTAGTTTTTTCACAACATACTTTTGACTTTTACTCAAGTAAATATCTGAGTGACTACTCCTTACTTTTACTTGAGTAATACATCTCTAAAGTAACAGTACTCTTACTTGAGTACAATTTCTGGCTACTCTACCCACCTCTGCATGTTGCCGGACCAACAATCGGTACGTACTTGTTGTTGAAGGTGTTTAAGGCAATGGCTTCACAGCACTAATGCACCCCCATACCGTCACAGATGCTGGCTTTTGAACTTTGCGCATATAACAATCCGGATGGTTATTTTCCTCTTTTTTCCGGAAGACACCACATCCACAGTTTCTAAACACAATTTGAAATGTGGACCCGTCAGACCACAGTACACTTTCCCACTTTGCATCAGTCCATTTTAGATGAGATTGGGCCCAGCCAAGCCGGCGGCGTTCCTGGGTGTTGTTGATAAATGGCTTTCCCTTTGCATAGTAGCGTTTTAACTTGCACTTACAGATGTAGCGACCAACTGTAGTTACTGACAGTGGTTTTAAGAAGTGTTCCTGAGCCCATATGGTGATATCCTTTACACACTAATGTCGGTTTTTGATGCAGTACTGCCTGAGGGATCAAAGGTCCGTAATATCATCGCTTACGTGCAGTGATTCCTCCAGATTCTCTGAACATTTTGATGATTTTACGGACTGTAGATGGTAAAATCCCTTAGAGCAACAGCTCGTTGAGAAATGTTCTAAAACTGTTCGACAATTTGCTTACAAATTAATGACCCTCGCCCCATCCTTGTTTGTGAATTACTTAGCATTTCATGGAAGCTGTTTTTATAGCCAATCATGGCACCCACCTGTTCCCAATTAGCCTGCACACCTGTGGGATGTTCCAAATAAGTCTTTGATGAGCATTCCTCTACTTTATCAGTATTTATTGCCGCCTTTCCCAACTTCTTTGTCACATGTTGGTGGCATCAAATCCTAAAGTTAATGATTATTTGCACAAAAAAAAAAATGTTTATGAGTTTGAACATCAAATATGTTGTTTTTGTAGCATATTCAACTGAATATGGGTTGGAAAGGATTTGCAAATCATTGTATTCTGTTTATATTTACATCTAACACAATTTCCCAACTCATATGGAAACGGGGTTTGTATATTGGATCCACTTTGGACTGGACTCTCACCGCTATGTCAGATCCACTATGGATTGGACTTTCACAATATCATGTTAGACCCGCTCGACATCCATTGCTTTCGGTCCCCTGGGGGGAGAGGGCGGTCCTCTCCAAGGTTTCTCATAGTCATCATTGTCACTGTCACCGACGTCCCACTGGGTGTGAGTTTTTCCTTGCCCTTATGTGGGCTCTACCGAGGATGTCGTTGTGGTTCGTGCAGTCCTTTGAGACACCTGTGATTTAAGGCTATATAAATAAGCATCGATTGATTGATTGATTGATTGATTGATACTTAGACTTCAGTTTTTGCAGTGTGCAGCCCTTTGAGACACTCCTGATTTAGGGCTATGATTGATTTGATTATTGAAATGTTTCTCGTTACTTTATGTTGGATACTTTTTCAGGTGGAATTCTTTCCCCGCACAACATCGATTGACCACATATGCGGTCCTCTCCAAGGTTTCTCATAGTCATCATTGTCACTGTCACCGACGTCCCACTGGGTGTGAGTTTTTCCTTGCCCTTATGTGGGCTCTACCGAGGATGTCGTTGTGGTTTGTGCAGCCCTTTGAGACACCTGTGATTTAAGGCTATATAAATAAACATCGATTGATTGATACTTAGACTTCAGTTTTTGCAGTGTGCAGCCCTTTGAGACACTCCTGATTTAGGGCTATGATTGATTTGATTATTGAAATGTTTCTCGTTACTTTATGTTGGATACGTTTTCAGGTGGAATTCTTTCCCCGCACAACATCGATTGACCACATATGCGGTCCTCTCCAAGGTTTCTCATAGTCATCATTGTCACTGTCACCGACGTCCCACTGGGTGTGAGTTTTTCCTTGCCCTTATGTGGGCTCTACCGAGGATGTCGTTGTGGTTCGTGCAGCCCTTTGAGACACCTGTGATTTAAGGCTATATAAATAAACATCGATTGATTGATTGATTGATACTTAGACTTCAGTTTTTGCAGTGTGCAGCCCTTTGAGACACTCCTGATTTAGGGCTATGATTGATTTGATTATTGAAATGTTTCTCGTTACTTTATGTTGGATACTTTTTCAGGTGGAATTCTTTCCCCGCACAACATCGATTGACCACATATGCGGTCCTCTCCAAGGTTTCTCATAGTCATCATTGTCACTGTCACCGACGTCCCACTGGGTGTGAGTTTTTCCTTGCCCTTATGTGGGCCTACCGAGGATGTCGTTGTGGTTCGTGCAGTCCTTTGAGACACCTGTGATTTAAGGCTATATAAATAAGCATCGATTGATTGATTGATACTTAGACTTCAGTTTTTGCAGTGTGCAGCCCTTTGAGACACTCCTGATTTAGGGCTATGATTGATTTGATTATTGAAATGTTTCTCGTTACTTTATGTTGCATACTTTTTCAGGTGGAATTCTTTCCCCGGACAACATCGCTTGATTGACTGATTGAGAAAGTTGCTGACATTTTAAAGAATTGCATCCATGCTTTAAAAAAGGCAAATGTGGTCCATGTTCTTAACAACATTCACACCCATTTAGTGTTGCCAATCAGTCTCTATCCTCCTCTCATTGCACCTAATTGATTTCATCCAAGTGGGTGATTTATTTGTATTTGTATTTTCTACTTGTTTTGCCAACAGCAATGCTGCAATTGCCACCTTTCACCACACGAGGTCACTGCCACCTAAACCTTTTTCCACCTCAGACTGTTTCCCACTCAGATCTATTTCCATTGCCATAGATGCAATTTTCCCTGTCCTGTGTCACAAGGGTGAGGCTTAGGGGCGGTATAGCTCGGTTTGGTAGAGTGGCGTTCCGGCGACTTGAGGATTCCGGGTTCGATCCCCGCTTCTGCTGTCCAAGTCTCCGCCGTTGTGTCCTTTCTTTCTTAGTTTATTTCGAACATGACATTCCTCCAACATTATTCATCGGGCAATTTCATATCATTTAGGCTTAGGGGCGGTTTAGCTCGGTTGGTAGAGCGGCCGTGCCAGCAACTTGAGGGTTGCAGGTTCGATTCCCGCTTCCGCCATCTTAGTCAATGCCGTTGTGTCCTTGGGCAAGACACTTGACCCACCTGCTCCCAGTGCCACCCACACTGGTTTAAATGTAACTTAGATATTGGGTTTTACTATGTAAAGCGCTTTGAGTCACTTGAGAAAAGCGCTATATAAATATAATTCGCTTCACTTCACTACTGAAAGCCACTACTAGCGACCACGCAGTCTGATAGTTTATATATCAATGATGAAATATTAACATTGCAACACATGCAATTTACTAAATTGCAATTATAAATTTTGCGCGAAGTATCCTGTTGAAAACGTTGCGATATGACGTCACGGATTGTAGCGGACATTTTGTTCCAGCCCGATCCCAGCTATAAGTCGTCTGCTTTAATCGCATAATTCCACAGTACTCCGGACATCTGTGTTGCTGAATCTTTTGCAATTCGCCCAACTCCTCCCCGGGGGATCCCGAGGCGTTTCCAGGCCAGCCGGGAGACATAGTCTTCCCAGCGTGTCCTGGGTCTTCCCCGTGGTCTCCTACCAGTCCGATGTGCCCGAACGCCTCCCTAGGGAGGCGTTCGGGTGGCATCCTGACCAGATGTCCGAACCACCTCATCTGGCTCCTCTCCATGTGGAGGAGCAGCGGCTTTACTTTGAGTTCCTCCCGGATGGCAGAGCTTCTCACCCTATCTCTAAGGGAGAGACCTGGAAACTCATTTGGGCCGCTTGTACCCGTGATCTTATCCTTTCGGTCATGACCCAAAGCTCATGACCATAGGTGAGGATGGGAACGTAGATCCACCGGTAAATTGAGAGCTTTGCCTTCCGGCTCAGCTCCTTTTTCACCACAACGGATCGATACAGCGTCCGCATTACTGAAGACGCCGCACCGATCCGCCTGTCGACTAGTCCGATGTGTCCTAAACACCTCCCTAGGGAGGCGTTCGGGTGGCATCCTGACCAGATGCCCGAACCACCTCATCTGGCTCCTCTCCATGTGGAGGAGCAGCGGCTTTACTTTGAGTTCCTCCCGGATGGCAGAGCTTCTCACCCTATCTCTAAGGGAGAGACCTGGAAACTCATTTGGGCCGCTTGTACCCGTGATCTTATCCTTTCGGTCATGACCCAAAGCTCATGACCATAGGTGAGGATGGGAACGTAGATCGACCGGTAAATTGAGAGCTTTGCCTTCCGGCTCAGCTCCTTCTTCACCACAACGGATTGGTACAACGTCCGCATTACTGAAGACGCCGCACCGATCCGCCTGTCGATCTCACGATCCACTCTTCCCTCACTCGTGAACAAGACTCCTAGGTACTTGAACTCCTCCACTTGGGGCGAAATCTCTTCCCCAACCCGGAGATGGCACTCCACCCTTTTCCGGGAGAGAACCATGGACTCGGACTTGGAGGTGCTGATTCTCATTCCGGTCGCTTCACACTCGGCTGCGAACCGATCCAGTGAGAGCTGAAGATCCTGGTCAGATGAAGCCATCAGGACCACATCATCTGCAAAAAGCAGAGACCTAAACCCGCAGCCACCAAACCGGAACCCCTCAACGCCTTGACTGCGCCTAGAAATTCTGTCCATAAAAGTTATGAACAGAATGGGTGACAAAGGACAGCCTTGGCGGAGTCCAACCCTCACTGGAAATGTGAGTTTTATGAATGAATGAATGACTTACGTCTCTTACATTGAATGCATAACCACATGCGTCCTTATTTGTATAAAATATCAAAATTGCATTCTTTCTTCTAGTGCAGGGGTGTGCAAACTTTTTTTCCACTGAGGGCCGCACACTGAAAAATCAAAGCACGCGGGGGCCAAGTTGATATTTTCTCATTTTCAAAACCAATACAATATATACTTTTTAAAAAAAAAATGTAATTGTTGGTGCTCCCTCAAGTTAGGTCTTTAGGACCCAGAAGGGTTTCAGTCTTAAAGGGGAACATTATCACAATTTCAAAAGGGTTAAACACAATAAAAATCAGTTCCCAGTGGCTTGTTGTATTTTTGGAATTTTTTTCAAAAATTTACTGGTCCCATAATATCCCGAAAAAAGCTTTAAAGTGCCTTTTTTTCGTTCTCTGCGAAGACATTATCCATTTCCCTGTGACGTCACACAGTGCTGCCAATGTAAACAAACAATGGCAAATAGCACAGCAAGATATAGCGAAATTAGCTCGGATTCAGACTCGGATTTCAGCGGGTTAAGCGATTCAACAGATTACGCATGTATTGAAACAGATGGTTGGAGTATGAAAGTATTGAAGAAGAAACTGAAGCTATTGACGCTATTCATAGCCATAGCATGACCGAATAGCTGCGTTAGCATCGCTGGTAAAATGTGCGGACCAAACGATCAGGACTTTCGCATCTTGTGACACTGGAGCAACTTAAATCCGTCGATTGGTAAGTGTTTGTTTCGCATTAAATGTGGGTGGAAGGAAACGTAATATAGTTGCAAATGCATCTGCAGGTTATCCATACATGTCTGTGCCATGTCTGCTTTAGCACCGCCGGTAAATAGCATGTTAGCATCGATTAGCTGGCAGTCAACATCAACAAAACTCACCTTTGTGAGTTCGTTGACTTTATCATTGCAAATGCATCTACAGGTTATCCATACATCTCTGTGCCATGTCTGCTTTAGCACCGCCGGTAAATAGCACGTTAGCGTCGATTAGCGTAGCATGTTAGCATCGATTAGCTGGCAGTCACGCCGCGACCAAATATGTCTGATTAGCACATAAGTCAACAACATCAACAAAACTCACCTTTGTGATTTCGTTGACTTTATCGTTGCAAATGCATCTGCAGGTTATCCATACATCTCTGTGCCATGTCTGTCTTAGCATCGCCGGTCAAATGTGAAGACACTCTGGTACATTCAATGGGGGTCTGGCGGGAGACACTTTGGCATCTTCGGGCCGGTGGTGCAACTTGAATCCCTCCCTGTTAGTGTTGTTACACCCTCCGACAACACACCGACGAGGCATGATGTCTCCAAGGTTCCAAAAAATAGTCGAAAAAACGGAAAATAACAGAGCTGAGACCCGGTGTTTGTAATGTGTTGAAAATAAAAATGGCGGCTGTGTTACGTTAGAGACGTCACATTCTGACGTCATCGCAAAAAGAGCCATGAACAGAAAGGCGTTTAATTCGCCAAAATTCACCCATCTAGTGTTCGGAAATCGGTTAAAAAAATATATGGTCTTTTTTCTGCAACATCAAGGTATATATTGACGCTTGCATAGGTCTGCTGATAATGTGAATTAGTGAATTATATTTATATAGCGCTTTTCTCAAGTGACTCAAAGCACTTTACATAGTGACACCCAATATCTAAGTTACATTTAAACCAGTGTGGGTGGCACTGGGAGCAGGTGGGTAAAGTGTCTTGCCCAAGGACACAACGGCAGTAACTAGGGTGGCATAAGCGGGAATCGAACCTGCAACCCTCAAGTTGCTGGCACGGCCACTCTACCAACTGAGCTAATGTTCCCCTTTAAGGTTCAAAATAAGTCATATATTATTTTTTTCATCAAACCCTTGAATGGCTAATTCTACTTCTGTCACGCCTGTAGATTATGTTTTGTTTTTTTGTCATGTTTGGTCATGGTATGTTTAGTTTTTTGGACATTTAGTTCTGTTTTTGCACTTCCTGGTTCGTTTTCGTCTCCATGCCAACCATTAGTTTCCACCTGGTCTCCTAGTCACACCCCTGTCCTCAGCCCTCGCACCCGTTACTAATCATTCTCATCATTATTTAAGCCATTCTGTTTTTTTCTTCGTCCTGGCAACATCGATCACCTGCTACGCACCTTGCTATCCATGCCCCTTGTTTCGGTCACATTTAGTGTTTTTCTTTTAGTTGTTCATATTTCTGCCACAGTACAAGTTTTTGTTTCATGTTCATAGTTAACTGCCGTTGTGCTAGTCTTTTGTTTCAAAGCCCAGTTTGTTGTACCGCCGTTGTGCGCGCTTTTTGTTGGTTCCTGTTTTTAGTTTTAGTGTTAAAATAAACAGGGACGTGCACATGGTTATAGAGGGTCAGGGGGCTCAAAGTCAGAAAACGGCAGGACATTTTTTTTTTGGTCCTTTAATCAATATGGAAATTTTTGTAAAATTAATTTCGCTAAAAGGAAGCTAACTACTTAGCTGTGTGTCCTTTGTAGGTAAAAGTGATTGCCATTTCTTTTGTGTCAACAAATTATTGTCATAATGAGTTAATTCACATTATCATAAGCTTGGAAGACATGAAAAGCAACAAAACACTGGCTTATTATTAGGCTATTTATTGTTAAACATAAGTGCAAAAAATAAATAAAAATAAATACCCAAATGGAAAAAACTTCAATGTGAAAATCTGTCCTTCTTCCCTAAACTTGATGAAAACACCATCAGGTTGTAACTTATGGTCTTTCTCACTTAATGCTCAGACTAAACAACTGAAACGCAATACAACTTTATATCTAAACCTCTACTGTGAGAGAAATGTGATCCGCCGTAAACACAGTGCATTTTATTTTGAAAATCAACCCGGTGTTTTATTTTGTATTTTGTACACTACTTCCTATCCCGCACGATCCGCTCTGCTCTGTGCGGAATTGATGCGCCGTGCTCAATTGATGCGCTGTGCTCCGACGTCCGGCAAAAACTGAAGCTGACACATTGAATAATAGAATAATACAGCGTTTTTCTGAAATATGACCCTATATTAGATGCTGAATAAGTGGACGGCGACTAGACCATAACTCACTGGTTCAAGTTGCTCCACTGTCACGTCTCCTCAGGCCACAGTTGGCTCTCTATCCTCTCTCTCACTCACTCACTCGCCCTCTCTCTCTCTCTCTCTCTCTCTGGCGGAAGCGCAGGCTCAAACAACCCGGTATTACAAGAAAACGTGGAGTTTTTCCTACAATGTGAATTCCTGGATTTATTTTCTTCACATTCAGTCTCTCACAGTTGAAGTGTACCTATGATGAACATTACAGAACTCTGTCATCTTAAGTGGGAGAACTTGCACAATCGGTGGCTTACTAAATACTTTTTTGCCCCACTGTATATATATTTTAGTATTTTTAGAATGATGTGCTGCGGGCCTTCTGACACCCCTGTTCTAGTGACCCTGGAGTCCAAATGTGTTGCAATTAAATAGTACCGCCCTCACAAAGCAGAAAAAAAATAGTATTTTTATTGTCGTTCTCCTCGCCTTTGAGCTTTTCTAATACGTGCCATGAAGGTTGCTTTTTTTGCAATGTGCCGTCCTGCTTTGTTTCCATCTTCTCTCGGTGCTGAATGCGTCAAACACGCTGAAGTCACTGCTGATGCTGTTATGGATGTCAAAAATGTGTGTGTGTGTGTGTGACGCACATGCAAACCTTAAATTCTGAGCACGTGTTGCCCCACCCACACCCACTCACTCACTACATGTACACATGTGAGGAGAGTTTTTTTTTGTTTTAATCCCTTAATCTGTCCAAAGGGAGAGTCATGTCATGACGCAAATGTGTGTGTGTGCATGTGTGTGTGTGTGTGTGCCATTTATAAAGCCATTCTATGTCCAAGGTCTTTTGCAGCACATGTTCTTCTTTTCACACGGGTGCGTACATAAAGTGCAGGTTGTTTTGTGACACAACGTAACTTCTGTCGTTACACTGCTGATAACGATGAACCCGATTCCTGATAATTAAAGCTGCAAGCAGCGTTGGTCGGGTCCGCCTTTGGACTCAAGCCCTGGTCTTAGTCAGACCTACACAGAGGGTTTTTGTTTCATGTCTCTATGACATTCCTAACAGAAGTTACAAGCAGTTTTTTCAATGTTTTTTCCTAGGGGGCGCTAGAGCGGAATTTTCATTTTTAGGGTTTGGTTTTTTATTAGATGGCAATTTTCGCCAGTCCTGATGTGTGTGTAAAATTTGATGAGTTTTGAAGCATGTTAAGGGGGTCAAATTACAGATCGGCGTTTCTGGATGTTGTTGATAAATGGCTTTCGCTTTGCATAGTAGAGCTTTAACTTGCACTTTGAAGCATTTTAAGGGGGTCAAATTACAGCTCAAAGAGGCAAAAATGACATTTTTTAGGAAAATTTGCGCAGGGGTTTTTTGAAGGCGCGTAAAATCCAAACCGGAGCAGTAATCAAAACTCTTTCAATAACTTTTAATCAGAAGGGTTCAAACTCTGTCCTGTGCGAGTTTGAAGCCAAAACGACAAACACGCTCAGAGAAGATAACGTTTGAAAAAAGGTGACAGGTGTTTACAAAACTTTTATTTTGAAGGGGTAATTTTTAACTTCCTGTTGATTTTTACTGAAGGATGTTGATTATTAAAATGTAGGTCTAAGTGAGACCTACGTAGAGGTTTTTGTTTCATGTCTTTCTGACATTCTTACCGGAAGTTACAAGCAGTTTTGTCTGTGTTTTCTTCATAGCAGCATTTTTTTCTGTGTTTTATGCAAAAATTGCGCTGTTGAGTTTTGTGGTTTGGTTTTTTCATTAGATCACAACTTTTGCCAGTCCTGATGTCTGTGCCAAGTTTGGTGAGTTTTGAAGCATTTTTAAGGGGGTCAAATTACAGTTCAAAGAGGCAAAAATAGAATTTTTTGCGAAAATTTTGCTTTGAATGGGTTTTTGCAACATTTTTGTAGATTTTTGCCTAGAAAATACAATTATGAAACCTAGGTCTAAGTCAGCCCTACATAGAGGTTTTTGTTTCATGTCTCTACGACATTGCGAGCGGAAGTTACAAGCAGTCTGTTTTTTTATCTTCCTAGGGGGCGCTAGCGCGCAATTTTCAATTTTGAGTTTTGGTTGCTTAATAAGTTGGGAAGATTTGCCATACCGACGTGTGTGTCAAATTTGGTGAGTTTTGAAGCATTTTAAGGGGGTCAAATTACAGTTCAAAGAGGCAAAAATAGCATTTTTTGCGAAAATTTTGCTTTGAATGGGTTTTTGCAACATTTTTGTAGATTTTTGCCCTAGAAAATACAATTATGAAACCTAGGTCTAAGTCAGCCCTACATAGAGGTTTTTGTTTCATGTCTCTACGACATTGCGAGCGGAAGTTACAAGCAGTCTGTTTTTTATCTTCCTAGGGGGCGCTAGCGCACAATTTTCAATTTTGGGTTTTGGTTGCTTAATAAGTTGGGAAGATTTGCCAGACCGATGTGTGTGTCAAATTTGGAGAATGCGGCTGAGGCGGGAGCGACGCCGCGATCTGATTCACAATTGACTTAGCTCCTCACGCTGTATAAAAGGGGAGGAGGAGAGATCGAGGCAGAAGGAGGAGAGTCCGCAGCGGCGCATGAGAAGCGAGAGCAACAGAGAGAAGAGCAAGTACGAGAAGCAAGCAGCGGGAGCGGCGACGGCACAAAAAGACTTCCTTGAAAGTAAAACAAGAGTCAAACCTGATCAAGCATGTCCTTCCTGAGTGGTCCATGGAACCCGAGCGACGACAGCTTTAAGTCGTTCACAAACTTACATTCAATTGAATAGACTCCAAAGACAAATATATTTGACGTTCGAACTGGAAAACTTTGTTGCGTTTTGCAAATATTAGCTCATTTGGAATTTGTTGCCTGCAACATCTTTCAAAAAAGCTGGCACAAGTGGCAAGAAAGACTGAGGAAGTTGAGGAATGCTCGTCAAACACTTATTGGGAACAGGTGGGTGCCATGATTGGGTATAAAAGCAGCTTCCACGGAGTGCTCAGTCATTCACAAACAAGGACGGGGCGAGTGTCTCCACTCTGTGAACAAATGCGTGAGCAAATTGTCCAACAGTTAAAATTGTCAGGACGAGGACTATGGGGTGGTTGTTTTCCCGAGATGCAAGTGAACTTGGACCGGACATGGTGTGAAGGTAATGACATCTTTATTTCAACACTAATGAAAGGAATTCATCAAAAAGCGACATCATTGTGTAAAGGATATCACCACATGGGCTGAGGAACACTACAGGAAACCACTATCAGTAACTACAAGGGCGCAAGTACAAAACTTGGCCATAAAAACAAAAACTAGCACAAAGGCAGAACTGTGGACAAAAGACAAAAGACCCTAACTGTGGCATTGATAACTAAACTTTTCTTGCGATATGGCATGAATAACAAAAAAAAACTTACGCGGCAAGGAAAAGAGCAGCATGAACTTTGACTTGGACGGAGCGACAAGAGTGCAGAGCGTGAATGTGAGGACAGGTGCGTGACATGAGGACAGGTGAAAACTGATTGGTTGTCATGGGGACAAAACAGGGAGTGGAAAAACAGGAACTTAAAGAGTCCAAAGGTCGACAGAACATGACGAAACCAGACATGATCAAGAAGACATGACACTAATAATAAGATTTGTCAACCAGTACTGCAGGGAATTTAGGGATTTCACCATCTAAGGTCCGTAATATCGTCAAAAGGTTCAGAAAATCTGGAGAAATCACTGCACGTTAGCGATGATATTACGGACCTTCGATCCCTCAGGCGGTACTTCATCCAAAAGCGGATGACAGTGTGTAAAGGATATCACCACATGGGCTCAGGAACACTACAGAAAATCACTATCAGTATAGCTCGGTTGGTAGAGCGGCTGTGCCAGCAACTTGAGGGTTGCAGGTTCGATCCCCGCTTCCGCCATCCTAGTCACTGCCGTTGTGTCCTCGGGCAAGACACTTTACCCACCGGCTCCCAGTGCCACCCACACTGGTTCAAATATACAAATTAGATATTGGGTTTCACTATGTAAAGCGCTTTGAGTCACTAGAGAAAAAGCGCTATATAAATATAATTCACTTCACTTCCCTATCAGTAACTACAGTTGGCCGCTACATCTGTAAGTGCAAGTTCAAACTCGACTATGCAAAGCCAAAGCCAAATATCAACAACACCCAGAAACGCCGCCGGCTTTGCCTGGCCTGAGCTCATGTAAGATGGACTGATGCAAAGTGGAAAAGTGTTCTGTGGTTTTAAAAGTGTCACGCTCGTGACGCATTGTGATGCGGGATTTAGTTCTCCCCAGCGAAATCCATTTATCAACAACATCCAGAAATGCCGTCTTGCTTCTCTGGACCCGAGATGACCGAAAATGGACTGATGTAAGGTGGGAAAGTGTTCTGTGGTCTGACGAGTCCACATTTCAAATTGTTTTCAGAAACTGGACGTCGTTTCCTCAGAACAAAGAGGAAAAGGACCATCCGGATTGTTCTAGACGCAAAGTTGAAAAGCCAGCATCTGTGATGGTATGGAGGTGTACTAGTGCCCAAGGCATGGGTAACTTACACATCTGTGAAGGCACCATTAAGGCTGAAAGGTACATACAGGTTTTGGAGCAACGTATTTGGTAGAGTGGCAGTGCCAGCAACTTAAGGGTTCCAGGTTCGATCCCCGCTTCCACCATTCTAGTCACTGCCGTTGTGTCCTTGAGGAAGACACTTTACCCACCTGCAAAACATCATTTCAACACCCGCACACACTGTAGTGTTTTCTGCGGTGTTCATCGATCAATCAATGTTTATTTATGTAGCCCTAAATCACAAGTCTCTTAAAAGCCACAACGACATCCTCGGTTCAGATCCCACACCAGGGCAAGGAAAAACTCAACCCAGTGGGATGACAATGAGACACTTAGGAGAGGACCGAAGATGTGGGTGACCCCTCCCCCTCTCGGGAGACCGGTGCAATGGACGTTGAGTGGGTCTAGCATATTATTGTGAAAGTCCAGTCCATAGTGGATCTAACATACTAGTGAGAGTCCAGTCCATAGTGGGGCCAGCAGGAGACTATCCCGCAGAGATGTCCCCAACCATTGCACAGGCGAGTGCTCCACCCCGGGTCTCGACTCTGGACAGCCATCACTTCATCCGTGGCCATCGAACCAGCCAAGTCATCGTCTGCTGGGGTGGGGGGAGCGTAGCCAGAGAAAGAAGCAGACCCAACAAAGCAACCAAGAGAGCCGACTCCACCCTCGGCCGCCTGCCAACTCTCGGCCAGTGTCCAGTCCGCAGGGATGAGCGAGGAATGCGTCTACGGAGACCGAGGCGTTCGATACCTGCTCATTCAGCCAAGACACTGTGAAGCTTGTCCGTTCCCGGCGCTCATGGCCAGCTCCGCAGCCCGGATCTCTTTATCCGCATCTCCTCCGGTCTCTCCAAACGGACTCTGGTGTGGCAGCTGGTTTCCATGGCCAAAAGGCTCCCGGGAGGCAGATCCAGAAGTCCACAAAAAAAGCACCGCAGAAGTCACAAATATGTCACCTCTTGTCACACTGTCCCAAAGGGGTCCTGAACCCCCCCCCCGCCCCCCCCCGCATGTAAACAAGACAAAAAAATCAGGATCACAACAGGATGACACTAGAGCACAGAGCTCCTGCCACCAGCAGCCACTACAACGGCGCCTTTGTCAGGTTCAAACACTGATGACATCTATTAAACAAGACAAAAGGCAAGGAATCAAACAGAGACAGAATTACATTTGGCTCAATTGAGGAGAAACGTCTGGGCTGTACTCCTGTACAGTCTCCCACCACACTCTGTTTCTAAGGGAGGGGGGTCATAAACAGCTGCTGCCTTGGTCGCAAAACAGAGGAGAGACATGGCTACTGTACTCTCTGTACAGTCCTGCACCACGCTCTGCCCCGAGATCGTACTCCTCCGTCTTTATTTGACTTCCCCCCACCCCCCTCCTTCCCACAGCTGCTTCCTCAGGGAAGTGGGTCGTAAACAGTGCTTGCCTTCGGTTCCTGAACAGTTGAAAAAGAGTTCCATAAAATAGTTCAAAGAGAGTCCCATAAAATAGTTCAAAAAGAGTTCCATAAAATACTTCAAAAATAATTCCTGAGGAAGTTGGGAAGATCCTGCCATCCGTCTGCTTTGTAGTCCCAGTGGAGTTTTACGAGCATTCTTCTTGGAAGATTTCAGACTTGTGTCTTCTTGTCCGGAACACAATGTAATACAAAGTTTTTTGTGATAATTTAGAAACAATTATTCTAACAGTCTTCTTGGGGGAAAAAAAATATATATTAAATTGGATTTTACAGATACTGAATGTTTTTCTTTTTAATCAATTAGCCGGCACATTGTTTGAAAGTAAACATAGCTCTTTGTCGAAAAATTTGCCCCGGGTAGTGTGTGGTGTTCTGAGCGAGAAGACAAATCTTTGCTCCGGGGCCTGAAATGAGATTATGCAACGATAATGTATTTTCCTTCTTGCTGGTTCCACTAAACCACTTAAGAGGCCTGCATATTTATGAACATTTATTAGCTGAAGTAATTATACACCTCAAAGGCCACACATTTAAGAAATGAAAAAAGTTTGTTGTCTTAAATGTATCAAAGATTAGCTGCCTGGTAACAATAAGCTCTAAAAGCAAGAACAAACCATCCATCCATCCATCTAGCTTGTTTGAAGGTCTTACTTTCTGTGCCGATGATTTTGCCGCTGTCTCGGTCCATGATGTGGTTATTTGTTTTACAATTTTAATTTCATTTTTTTCATTTATTTATTTATTTCAGGCAATCCATCCATCCATGTCCTTCTGCTTATCTGAGGTCAGGTCGCGGGGGCAGCAGCCTAAGCAGGGAAGCCCAAACTTCCCTCTCCCCAGCCCCTTCGCCCAGCTCCTCCCAGGGGGTCCCGAGGCGCTCCCAGGCCAGCCGGGAGACAGTCTTCCCAACTTGTCCTGGGTCTTACCCGTGGGCTACTACCGGTCGGACGTGCCCGAAACACCTCCCTAGGGAGAAGATCGGGTCGCATCCTGACCAGATGCCCGAACCACTTAATCCGGCTCCCCTCGATGTGGAGGAGCAGCGGCTTTACTTTGAGCTCCTCCCGGATGACAGACACTGGAAACTTTGCACAAACAATCGCTCAAAATCCTTGACGAAAAACCACACGGTTTAGTTCTAAATATAGCTAAGACTCAAAGATTAGCATCAATATCCTAAATAACACTGCACCAGCGCCACCTAAGCACTTTGTCCAGTTTGCATTTGCTGTAAGAGCTAGAAAAAACACGAGCCTCCACCAGGGGGCAGTGTAGCACACCCAGATGTAAAACAACGTTTACACAATCAGCCTTTTCATAACAAACTTGAAAAGTCTAACAGGTTCCGCTTCATTCACAATTGAAGTTAAAAAGTGGCTTCGGTGCAATCAAAGCTGCTCACACGGTCAATAAGGTGGACACTATGTTTGACACATCAACTTAATGTGTATTATATTTATCCATGAGAGCATTTTGTTGTAAACTGTGTGTCTGTTATAATCGTAGTTGTTTTTACAAATGACGACAGATGTATCCAAGTTATCACACAACTTTGTGGGGCCATGGGTTTACCGTTGAGCTGTCTTTGATCCTAAATGGTAAATGGTAAATGGGTTGTACTTGTATAGCAATTTTCTACCCCTTTTTTAAGGAGCCCAAAGCGCTTCGACAGTAGTTCCACATTCGCCCATTCTCACACACATTCACACACTGACGGCGGGAGCTGCCATGCAAGGCGCTCACCAGGACCCATCAGGAGCAAGGGTGAAGTGTCTTGCCCAAGGACACAACGGACGTGACTAGGATGGTAGAAGGTGGGGTTTGAACCAGTAACCCTGAGATTACTGGCACAGCCACTCTACCAACTTCGCCACGCCGTCCCCAAGCAAAAGGCTTGTAAAATCTCCACCATGTCGGATGGGAAGCGACATGAAGGTGTCGATTTCTTTGATGTATTATTGTAATCCACAGGGAGATTTTGTCTTGATCTGAGATCTATAAAGCGGAAGAGAATCAGGACCTGACTCCCCTCCAGGGACCTTTTCTTTGAACTGTTTTGTGACCAAAGGCAGCAGCTGTTTATGACCCCCCTCCCTTAGAAACAGCTGTCAGAGCGTGGTGGGAGACTGTACAGGAGTACAGCCCAGACGTTTCTCCTCAATTGAGCCACATTTAATTCAGTCTCTGATTGATTCCTTGCCTCTTTGTCAGTGTTTGAACCTCAGAGTATCCCTTTAATTTAGGTAGCCAGGGACTGCAGATGGAGATTGGCTATTTAGCTATAATACGGTTCAGAACATTTGAACTTATTGTTTCTGTGCATTGTCCCTTCAAATAAATACTTAACTAAACATCATAACAGAAGAACAAGGTAGAAACAAGGAAGAGAAACACACTCAAAAAGCACTCAAAAACTGACCAAATCCCACCTGGGCCATCGAAAAAGGGGAACAACAAGTAAAAAAAAAACAAGAAAAAGAGAACAAAGAAGAAAACCAAAGTAAAACCTGAAATAAAGGTCAAAGAGACCATAACCTTACTATATTTTAGGGGAATAACTGAACCAATAAATACAGCAGGTCATGAAAAACATTTTAACAGACTTCACACAAAAACAAGACAGTTACTTGTACGGACAAAATAGAACAAGACAAGAAATGCAATGTATTTCACAGAATCCTGTGTAAATCATGCCAAAAAATTCCTACATGGGAGAAACAGGGGAGGATATCCAACACAAGGAAGAAAAAACATCAGAAAGAATGTGAACAAGAGACAACTGGAAGGTTTACAAGAAGCCTAAAACAAAAATCCCAACAGGAAAGCTTAAAATCAGTTATATCAGATCATTATAGAGTACTCCGTACAGGTTCAACGTTCAATGTGTGGCTGCCACCTGACTCTCCCTCCCTGGTTGCGGGGACACTTGGTCTGGCGACTCACCGCCAAGTCCCCCGTCCGCCTTCCATTGACTCTTGAGCTTACCTTGTTTCGTTTGGACATCTGGAATCTGTCCTTGAGGAGGGGGTACTGTCATGATCCGTGATCCGGATCATGTTTTGGTTAGTTATGTTCTGTTAGTTTTGGACTCCCTTAGTTCCTGTTGTGTGCACTCCTGGGTTTAGTTTGGTCACCATGGGGATTCATTGGGTTCACCTGCCTCTGGTTAGTGGTCCCACACTCAGCTGCTGTCAAACACTAATCAGAGAGCTTTTTATTCGCCACGCTCAGTCTGGCGTCATTGTTTGCTGTATGCAACGGTCACATAAGTTTAAGTCCTGTTTCAAGTTTATGCAAAGTGTACTCAGGCCACAGTTCCCTGAGTATTGCTTGTCTCTAGTCCATGCTAAGGCTTAGCTATAGCTCCAAGTGTGATCGGCGTGTCGTGCCTTCGCCTTGTGTTCCTTTTGGTTTGCATCTCTTTCAGAGTTGATATTAAATCATGTTCCTACCTCACGCTTTCGTCCAGAGCCGTCCGTTTGCATTTGGGAGGAACGACCCCGCAATAAGCTCCAACCCCACAAGTGACATTCAGGCAAACCTGGACAATCATGCTATACATACTGTACATCACCTTTTGCAATATATTAATGTATATTATTATGTGTTGTCAACTTTGTACTTGTTCTTATGTCATTGCCTGAAATGACATTGTGGTGGGCAAGGCCTACGCACCTGAAGCGAAGCGGTGTGTGGCAGAACCGGCTTCGAGATTAGCGACAGGTGAGTGGATGACACAGCTGAAAGGGTTTGTCTAATCACCTGTCGCTCTGTTAAAGGCAGCAGTCGGGAAGGAGACGGGGGTCGTTGTTGGTGAATACTGGAGCACACTGTGAGAGAGAGAACAAAAGACAATCACTGAAAAGCACTGGAGCGGAGCTTATTATTGAGAAATGAAAGAGTCAAACCTGCTCACGAGAGCCCACAGGAGATCGTCCTCCCCCGCCTACGGTGGTCCAGCCAGGTTGGGTGCCAAATGTGACAATTCCTTGCTATCGTTGTGCGGGTTCAATGGACCACCCAGGAAGGACATGGCTTTTGAGCAGGTTTGACTTTTTTATTTTGCAATAAAACTTTGTCTCAGGACGGATCGCTTTTCAGCTGCTCCTTTCCACTGCTCGCTCATGGTCCGCTCTTTCAGCCGCCGTCGTCATCATCGTCATCGTCTATGGCTCGCTCTCTGTTGCTCTTCGATCGCTGCTGCGGACTCGCCACCTTTTGCCTCGATCTCTCCTCCTTCTCCACTTTTATACAGTGTGAGGAGATAAGTCAATTGTGTCCCGGTGTGCGTGCCACGCACCTGATCTCGCTCAAAGCGTCGCTCCCGGCAGGCCCCGCCTCTCCACTCGCTCATCGTCTCCGCCTCCTCTCCACCATCTCCAGCGCGCCTCGCCGCTCCATCGGACCGTCGGCTACGCCTCTCCAGAGACGTAATAGCGGCCGAAATGAGTTTCCTCCGCCAGGTGGCAGGGCTCTCTCTTAGAGATAGGGTGAGAAGCTCAAAGTAAAGCCGCTGCTTTTCCACATGGACAGGAGCCAGATGAGGCGGTTCGGGCATCTGGTCAGGATGCCACCCGAACGCCTCCCTAGGGAGGTGTTTAGGGCACGTCCAACCGGTAGGAGGCCACGGGGAAGACCCAGGACACGTCGGGAAGACTATGTCTCCCGGCTGGCCTGGAAACGCCTCGGGATTCCCCCCGGGAAGAGCTGGGCGAAGTGGCTGAGGAGAGGAAAGTCTGGGCTTCCCTGCTTAGGCTGCTAACCCCGCCACCCGACCTCGGATAAGCGGAAGAAGATGGATGGATGGATTGCCTGAAATAAATAAATAAATGAAATGAGAATTGCAAAACAGGCTTCACGGTGGCAGAGGGGTTAGTGCATCTGCCTCACAATACGAAGTTCCTGCAGTCCTGGGTTCAAATCCAGGCTCGGGATCTTTCTGTGTGGAGTTTGCATGTTCTCCCCGTGACTGCGTGGGTTCCCTCCGGGTACTCCGGCTTCCTCCCACTTCCAAAGACATGCACCTGGGGATAGGTTGATTGGCAACACTAAATTGGCCCTAGTGTGTGAAAGTGAGTGTGAATGTAGTCTGTCTATCTGTGTTGGCCCTGCGATGAGGTGGCCACTTAAATAACAATTTGAAATGTGGACTCGTCAGACCACAGAAAACTTTTCCACCTTACATCAGTCCATTTTAGGTCATCTCGGGCCCAGAAAAGCAAGGCGGCATTTCTGGATGTTGTTGATAAATGGATTTCGCTTTGCATAGTAGAGCTTTAACTTGCACTTACAGATGTAGCGACCAACTGTTTTTAGGAACAGTGGTTTTCTGAAGTGTTCCTGAGCCCATGTGGTGATATCCTTTAGAGATTGATGTCGTTTTTTGAGGGATCGAAGGTCACGGTCATTCAATGTTAGTTTCCGGCCATGCCGCTTACGTGGAGTGATTTCTCCAGATATTCTCTGAACCTTTTGATGATATTATGGAGCGTAGATGTTGAAATCCCTAAATTTCTTGCAATTGCACTTTGAGAAACGTTGTTCTTAAACTGTTTGACTATTTGCTCACGCAGTTGTGGACAAAGGGGTGTACCTCGCCCCATCCTTTCTTGTGAAAGACTGAGCATTTTTTGGGAAGCTGTTTTTATACCCAATCATGGCACCCACCTGTTCCCAATCAGCCTGCACACCTGCGGGATGTTCCACATAAGCGTTTGATGAGCATTCCTCAACTTTATCAGTATTTATGGCCACCTTTCCCAACGTCTTTGTCAGGTGTTACTGGCATCAAATTCTAAAGTTAATGATTATTTGCAACAACAAAATAAAAGTTTATGAGTTTGAACATCAAATATGTTGTCTTTGTAGCATATTCAACTGAATATGGGTTGAAAAGGATTTTCAAATCATTGTATTCTGTTTATATTTACATCTAACACAATTTCCTAACTCATATGGAAACGGGGTTTGTATGTAATAGAAATGTGTAACGGGGAAGGGTGTATGGTGTGTTTGGTCATTAAATATGTATTCTGATATATGTTCTTCATAGAAAATGAGCCAAAGTCAGTCAGTCTGAAAAAATAATTAATTGTGAATGTGAGTGTGAATGTTGTCTGTCTATCTGTGTTGGCCTTGCGATGAGGTGGCCACTTGTCCAGGGTGTACCCCGCCTTCCGCCCGATTGTAGCTGAGATAGGCGCCAGCGCCCCCTGCAACCCCTAAAAGGGATGGATGGATGAACACATCATGGACCCGGACAGCGGCAAAATCATCGGCACAGAAAATAACCATGGATTAAGGAGGCGATCGAACTAAGGAAGCGGCCCAAGGAAACCATCAATCGGGATGAGGTAGACTTGACAGGTCTGCCTGAAGAAGACTGCAGACGACACGTCAGGTAAAGATTCCATCCAGCATATCGAAAATATGGTCTGGCTACAAGAACATTTGAAAGCGTCCCTTGGTAACGACCTTGACAAACGACGTATTCATCATGTTCCAACATTGGAGTCTCTCCAGCTAACATGTAAACCCATTCCGGGTTTTAAATGAGGCAACGAGGTCTACTTGTTATTACGAACCGAGCCGAGTGCAAAGTACAGCAATGCGGCGATTTGGACGAAATGAAAAGTGGAATTAATACGGGAAAAAAAAAAAAACATGGAAGAGAAGAAGCAATGTGTGTGTGTATTTCTTTGAGTACAGAAAAAAAAAATCAAAGGGTCCTTGAGGCGGCGCAATGAGGCCTTCGGTTCTTGTAGCCAGACACGGTTGTGTTGCCATGGAAACGGCTGTTGAACGAGGGTTTTTATGAATGTTTCAGTAACACCCCGCCCCTTTTTTTTTTTTTTTTTTTCTCTTCCCCTTACCTTCCTCTTCTGACCACTTGGGATCCGAACGTGAAACTTTCTGTGATGCGTGCGCTGCGTGAGCAGGTGGGCGTGCCGTCACTACTTGTTGTCACGGTGACGCATGTGAAGCAAACACAGGGCGTGATTAACACCATTTGTTTTTTTTGTTTTTTTTAGGAGCTTGGCATGGATTGTTCTTTCTGGGAGGCTCGGAGTGCTGATAATGAACAAATATCACCATCCTTCATCCGGTGTCCTTGCATTGAGACGTAAGTACAGTATCCTGAGGATGACATACCATATTTCACGGGCTATAGTGCACCGGTATATAAGCAGAAAACAAATATTTCCATATACAAACCCCGTTTCCATATGAGTTGGGAAATTGTGTTCGATGTAAATATAAACAGAATACAATGATTTGCCGGCAGTAAGTCAAACACATTTCCAGTGAGGGTTGGACTCCGCCAAGGCTGTCCTTTGTCACCCATTCTGTTCATAACTTTTATGGACAGAATTTCTAGGCGCAGTCAAGGCGTTGAGGGGTTCTGGTTTGGTGACCGCAGGATTAGGTCTCTGCTTTTTGCAGATGATGTAGTCCTGATGGCTTCATCTGACCGGGATCTTCAGCTCTCACTGGATCGGTTCGCAGCCGAGTGTGAAGCGACCGGAATGAGAATCAGCACCTCCAAGTCCGAGTCCATGGTTCTCGCCCGGAAAAGGGTGGAGTGCCATCTCCGGGTTGGGGAGGAGACCCTGCCCCAAGTGGAGGAGTTCAAGTACCTAGGAGTCTTGTTCACGAGTGGGGGAAGAGTGGATCGTGAGATCGACAGGCGGATCGGTGCGGCGTCTTCAGTAATGCGGACGTTGTATCGATCCGTTGTGGTGAAGAAGGAGCTGAGCCGGAAGGCAAAGCTCTCAATCGTTCCCATCCTCACCTATGGTCATGAGCTTTGGGTCATGACCGAAAGGATAAGATCACGGGTACAAGCGGCCCAAATGAGTTTCCAGGTCTCTCCCTTAGAGATAGGGTGAGAAGCTCTGCCATCCGGGAGGAACTCAAAGTAAAGCCGCTGCTCCTTCACATGGAGAGGAGCCAGATGAGGTGGTTCGGGCATCTGGTCAGGATGCCACCCGAACGCCTCCCTAGGGATGTGTTTAGGGCACGTCCAACCGGTACGAGGCCACGGGGAAGACCCAGGACACGTTGGGAAGACTATGTCTCCCGGCTGGCCTGGGAACGCCTCGGGATCCCCCGGGAAGAGATGGACAAAGTGGCTGGGGAGAGGGAAGTCTGGGTTTCCCTGCTTAGGCTGCTGCCCCCGCGACCCGACCTCGGATAAGCGGAAGATGATGGATGGATGGATGGATGGATGGATACAATGATTTGTAAATCCTTTTCAACCCATATTCAGTTGAATATGCTACAAAGAAAACATATTTGATGTTCAAACTCATAAACATTTCATTTTTGCGAAAATATAATTAACTTTAGAATTAGATGCCAGCAACACGTGACAAAGAAGTTGGGAAAGGTGGCAATAAATACTGATAAAGTAGAGGAATGCTCATCCAAGACTTATTTGGAACATCCCACAGGTGTGCAGGCTAATTGGGAACAGGTGGGTGCCATGATTGGGTATAAAAACAGCTTCCATGAAATGCTAAGTAATTCACAAACAAGGATGGGGCGAGGGTCACCAAGTTGTAAGCAAACTGTCGAACAGTTTTAGAACATTTCTCAAAGAGCTGTTGCTCTAAGGGATTTTACCATCTACAGTCCGTAAAATCATCAAAAGGTCCAGAGAATCTGGAGGAATCACTGCACGTAAGCGATGATATTACGGACCTTTGACCCCTCAGGCAGTACTGCATCAAAAACCGACATTAGTGTGTAAAGGATATCACCATATCACTTATTTGGAACATCCCACAGGTGTGCAGGCTAATTGGGAACAGGTGGGTGCCATGATTGGCTATAAAAACAGCTTCCATGAAATGCTAAGTCATTCACAAACAAGGATGGGGCGAGGGTCACCAAGTTGTAAGCAAACTGTCGAACAGTTTTAGAACATTTCTCCACGAGCTGTTGCTCTAAGGGATTTTACCATCTACAGTCCGTAAAATCATCAAAAGGTTCAGAGAATCTGGAGGAATCACTGCACGTAAGCGATGATATTACGGACCTTTGACCCCTCAGGCAGTACTGCATCAAAAACCGACATTAGTGTGTAAAGGATATCACCATATCACTTATTTGGAACATCCCACAGGTGTGCAGGCTAATTGGGAACATGTGGGTGCCATGATTGGGTATAAAAACAGCTTCCCACAAAAATGCTCAGTCTTTCACAAGAAAGGATGGGGCGAGGTACACCCCTTTGTCCACAACTGCGTGAGCAAATAGTCAAACAGTTTAAGAACAACGTTTCTCAAAGTGCAATCGCAAGAAATTTAGGGATTTCAACATCTACGCTCCATAATATCATCAAAAGGTTCAGAGAATCTGGAGGAATCACTGCACGTAAGCGATGATATTACGGACCTTTGATCCCTCAGGCAGTACTGCATCAAAAAAACGACATTAGTGTGTAAAGGATATCACCATATCACTTATTTGGAACATCCCACAGGTGTGCAGGCTAATTGGGAACAGGTGGGTGCCATGATTGGGTATAAAAAACAGCTTCCCACAAAAATGTTCAGTCTTTCACAAGAAAGGATGGGGCGAGGTACACCCCTTTGTCCACAACTGCGTGAGCAAATAGTCAAACAGTTTAAGAACAACGTTTCTCAAAGTGCAATTGCAAGAAATTTAGGGATTTCAACATCTACGCTCCATAATATCATCAAAAGGTTCAGAAAATCTGGAGAAATCACTCCACGTAAGCGGCATGGTCGGAAACCAACATTGAATGACCGTGACCTTCGATCCCTCAGACGGCACTGTATCAAAAACCGACATCAATCTATAAAGGATATCACCGCAGGGGCTTAGGAACACTTCAGAAAACCACTGTCATTAAATACAGTTTGTTGTTCGTTGCACAAAGTCGAATCTTGACGTTCACGAAAGGAGAACAACTTTGAAGCGGAAGGCAGCAGTGACTAATATTCACTTGGGGGAATAAAAGCCTTGTGAGTCACCTGAGCTTGGACATAGGGCTAAAGTGTGGATCCCCAGGTGCATTTATTTCAGACACCAATCTCTGAAGGATATCACCACATGGGCTCAGGAACACTACAGAAAACCACTATCACTAAATACAGTTGGTCACTACATCTGTAAGTGCAAGTTAAAGCTCTACTTTGCAAAGCGAAAGCCATTTATCAACAAAATCCAGAAATGCCGCCGACTTCGCTGGGCTAGTGATCATCTAAGATGGACTGATGCAAAGTGGAAAAGTGTTCTGTGGTCTGACGAGTCCACGTTTCAGATCGTTTTTGGAAATATTTGACATCGTGTCATCCGGACCAAAGGGGAAGCGAACCATCCAGACTCTTGTTGACGCAAAGTTGAAAAGCCAGCATCTGTGATGGTATGGGGGTGCATTAGTGTCCAAAGCATGGGTAACTTACACATCTGTGAAGGCACCATTAATGCTGAAAGGTCCATACAGGTTTTGGAGCAACATATTTTGCCATGTAAGCAACGTTATCATGGACGCCCCTGCTTATTTCAGCAAGACAATGCCAAGCCACGTGTTACAACAGCGTGGCTTCGTTAAAAAAAAGAGTGCGGGTACTTTCCTGGCCCGCCTGCGGTCCAGACCTGTCTTCCATGGAAAATGTGTGGCGCATTATGAAGCGTAAAATACGACAGCGGAGACCCCGGACTGTTGAACGACTGAAGCTCTACATAAAACAAGAATGGGAAAGAATTCCACTTTCATAGCTTCAACAATTAGTTTCCTGAGTTCCCAAACATTTATTGAGTGTTGCTAAAAGAAAAGGTGATGTAACACAGTGGTGAACATGCCCTTTCCCAACTACTTTGGCACGTGTTGCTGCCATGAAACTCTAAGTTAATTATTATTTGCAAAAAAAACAAAATATGTTGTCTTTGTAGCATATTCAACTGAATATGGGTTGAAAAGGATTTGCAAATCATTGTATTCCGTTTATATTTACATCTAACAAAATTTCCCAACTCATATGGAAACGGGGTTTGTATGTGCTCGATCACAAAAAGAATAAAGACCTGATGTTCTTTACAAGTGTATGTAAACTTTTGACCACCATATGCACAGTTAATCAAAGACACAAGCGAGTGTTGTTCACCTTGTGTTCGATCTCACCGAAGCGGGTTATTGCCCTTTTGTTTGCGGATCTTGTTATTCCTGCCGTAACCATGGCAACCAGTTCACAGCGCAAACCCAACTTGTTTTTTTTTTTGTTTTTTTTCCACTTGAACTTTAACCTGGACAACACTGTGGGTTAATTTCACAAGCGACAACGTGTGACATGGTCGGGAAATAGGCTATCGACCCGGTGAGCACCTTTGAAGCTAAGGGACTTTGGCAGGAGGAAATTCTGACCAGTGAAGGAGTCACTTTTTTTTTTTTTTTCCAGCTAAAATGGAATAAAAATGAAACCAATCGACTGGATCAAAAAATAACGTTTATGCGAGCCGGTGCCTCTCGAATATTTTCTGTCATGACCCACCTTGGGGGACAAAACCCTTCTTGTGACTCTCCTGAGTTGAATTACGATTGAGAATATGTCCACATTTCTTTGTCACAAACTTCTCCTTCCCCGTTGCTTTGTTAGCTTCGTACACCTGTGTACCTGTCAGGCTTCCCCCTGACAGTTTGTTTGGGTTTATAGTTTTTTCCTCAGCATTTGTCTAGGTTTCCTCTCTATGCGTGGTATTTCCTGTCACCGCTCTTATTTTGTCTGTTTCCTGTGTTTCTCCCTGAGCGCTTTTTCCCCTCAGCTGTGGCTGATTGGCACCTGGCCACACCTGGTGTCAATCAGCCCATCCAGTCTGGGCTGGATTATTGTATTGCGTGTGGCTTCGGTATTGTCGCCCCCTGTCGTGCCGTTGCAGCGTAGCGGTAAGCTATATTTGGTCGACTTGTGTAGCTTGCTGTTTTTTGTTCCCTGCTTCCAGTTTTGTTTGTTCATAGCCTAGTTTGTAATCCGCCCACGTGCACGCTTTTTGTTTGGACCCTTTGTTTGTTTTTTGTCTTAGTGTTTTAAACTAAATCATGTTTTCCTGCAAAATTCCTCCTTCCATTTCTGCATCTTAGTGTTCGTCAATAACAAACTTTGACCGTACCCTATTTTCCGGACTATAAGCCACACTTAAAATCCAGTTTTTTCTTCTCAAAACTCTGCACTACTGCCTTATAACCCGGTGCGCCTAATGTTAGGAATAATTCTGTTTTTGCTTACCGACCTCAAAGGTTGTTTTTTTTCGGTACATGATGTAATGATAAGTTTGACCAGTAGATGGCAGTCAAACATAAGAGATATGTGCCGACTGCACTCTGATGGCAATATGACTCAAATAAACAACACAACAATCCATCCAGCCATCCATCCATTTATCCATCTTCTTCCGCCTATCCAAGGACGGGTCACGGGGGCAGCAGCCTAAGCAAAGAAGCCCAGACTTTCCTCCCCCCAACCACTTTGTCCAGCTCTTCCCGGGGGGAATCCCGAGGCGTTCCCAGACATAGTTTTCCCAACATGTCCTGGGTCTTACCCGTGGCTTTCTACCGGTCTCTAGGTAGGCGTTCGGGTGGCATCCTGACCAGATGCTCGAACCACCTCATCTGGCTCTTCTCTACATACTTATATACACACTCCTAAACAGGCCTTTTTTTTTTCGTTTTTCAAGGAATTGTAAAATAAAATCACAGTTTCAGTGAAGCTAATAACTTTTTACGCAGTTTCCAAGTTTTAGTTTAGAGAAAAGGTAAGACTGGCTTGGCGCCCTAGGATCCCTCTTTATGTTTGTGAACTTTAAAGTCTATACATTTAGAGTGATGTGATAATCAAACAATCTAGAAGTCTAGAAAGAAAGAGTATATAAAAGAATTAACAGAGTGTGTGTACTTTCAGTGCTGAATGATGAGCACAGGAAGAGTTGGGAGTGTTTTCTTTAGCTTGCTTTCCATGTGTCCAGGTACTTGGAAAATGCTCTCCGTGCCATTTGCTGTTTGATGCCTGATATCATGCCAATTAGCTGCCTGAAAGCGGGTGACTCCACTGTAGAAATAGCCTGCATGTCTTCTAGCACATACGCCGCAATGGCTCCATCAATGTTGTCCTGGCTAACGGTACTTTCGTTAAAATCCAGCCGGTGAAGTAGCATCGGTGTCTGTGTCTCTCTTTACAAGCTTCGTCGAAGCATGTGGCTTTTGTACATGTTTCAGTGGATTTAAATTGCTGTTTCGGGCAGTAGAAAGGATCTTTGAGCCAAGACAAAACTTACATTGAATTAAAATGTTCTTTTGTTTGTGCTCGACAAAAGAAAAGTAGAGAGAATATCTCCATGTTAAGACATTCGGCATGATGTCTTGTTAGTAAACACACACACACACACACACACAGCAGGCCTAGACAGGAGGAGGACGGAGTGTAGGTACACAGAACACCAGAGGGTCAAATGTGCGAGAAATAGAGAGCAGACAGTGTTGACAAACAATGTTGCAACCTTGTGTGGGAACCGCAGGTGCAGAAACACACAAGAAGAATCCCTGTGGGATGCAGAAACTGGCAGAGAAATTTTCCATGCAACGTTCATGTTTGCGGGTCTGATGGACCCGTTGCATTTTGTGGCTTTTAATGCTTCACAATCAAACACCTTAATGGTAAAATACTGAACAGAATTTTATTGGGATAAAGTGAACATCTGTTCAGTATTTTAACATAAAACATTACACAGGAGGAGGACAGAGTGTAGGTACACAGAACACCAGAGGGTCAAATGTGCGAGAAAATGAGAGCAGACAGTGTTGACAAACAATGTCGCAACCGTGTGTGGGAACCGCAGGTGCTGAAACACACAAGAAGAATCCCGGTGGGATCCAGAAACTGGCAGAGAAATCTCCCATTCAAAGTTCATGTTTTTGAGGGTCTGATGGACCCGTTGCATTTTGTGGCTTTTAATGCCTCACAATCAAACACTTTTATATTAAAATACTGAACAGATGTTTATTGGGATAAGGTGAACATCTGTTCAGTATTTTAACATAAAACATTACACAGGAGGAGGACAGAGTGTAGGTACACAGAACACCAGAGGGTCAAATGTACGAGAAAAAGAGAGCAGACAGTGTTGACAAACAATGTCGCAACCTTGTGTGGGAATCGCAGGTGCAGAAACACACAAGAAGAAGCCCTGTGGGATGCAGAAACTGGCAGAGAAATTTTCCGTGCAACGTTCATGTTGTTGTTACTCAGCCAGCGTTTGTGGGTCTGATGGACCTGTTGCATTTTGTGGCTTTTAATGCCTCACAATCAAACACCTTAATGTTAAAATACTGAACAGAATTTTATTGGGATAAGGTGAACATCTGTTCAGTATTTTAACATAAAACATTACACAGGAGGAGGACAGAGTGAAGGTACACAGAACACCAGAGGGTCAAATGTGCGAGAAAAAGAGAGCAGACAGTGTTGACAAACAATGTCGCAACCTTGTGCGGGAACCGCAGGTGCAGAAACACACAAGAAGAATCACTGTGGGATGCAGAAACTGGCAGAGAAATCTTCCATGCAATGTTCATGTTTTTGAGGGTCTGATGGACCCGTTGCATTTTGTGGCTTTTAATACCTCACAATCAAACACTTTTATTTTAAAATACTGAACAGAATTTTATTGGGATAAGGTGAACATCTGTTCAGTATTTTAACATAAAACGTAACACAGGAGGAGGACAGAGTGTAGGTACACGGAACGTCAGAGGGTCAAATGTGCGAGAAAAAGAGAGCAGACAGTGTTGACAAACAATGTCGCAACCTTGTGTGGGAACCGCAGGTGCAGAAACACACAAGAAGAATCCCGGTGGGATGCAGAAACTGGCAGAGAAATCTTCCATGCAACGTTCATTTTTTTGAGGGTCTGATGGACCCGTTGCATTTTGTGGCTTTTAATGCCTCACAATCAAACACTTTTATATTAAAATACTGAACAGATGTTTATTGGGATAAGGTGAACATCTGTTCAGTATTTTAACATAAAACATTACACAGGAGGAGGACAGAGTGTAGGTACACAGAACACCAGAGGGTCAAATGTGCGAGAAAAAGAGAGCAGACAGTGTTGACAAACAATGTCGCAACCTTGTGTGGGAATCGCAGGTGCAGAAACACACAAGAAGAAGCCCTGTGGGATGCAGAAACTGGCAGAGAAATTTTCCGTGCAACGTTCATGTTGTTGTTACTCAGCCAGCGTTTGTGGGTCTGATGGACCTGTTGCATTTTGTGGCTTTTAATGCCTCACAATCAAACACCTTAATGTTAAAATACTGAACAGAATTTTATTGGGATAAGGTGAACATCTGTTCAGTATTTTAACATAAAACATTACACAGGAGGAGGACAGAGTGAAGGTACACAGAACACCAGAGGGTCAAATGTGCGAGAAAAAGAGAGCAGAGAGTGTTGACAAACAATGTCGCAACCTTGTGCGGGAACCGCAGGTGCAGAAACACACAAGAAGAATCACTGTGGGATGCAGAAACTGGCAGAGAAATCTTCCATGCAATGTTCATGTTTTTGAGGGTCTGATGGACCCGTTGCATTTTGTGGCTTTTAATACCTCACAATCAAACACTTTTATTTTAAAATACTGAACAGAATTTTATTGGGATAAGGTGAACATCTGTTCAGTATTTTAACATAAAACGTAACACAGGAGGAGGACAGAGTGTAGGTACACAGAACGTCAGAGGGTCAAAAGTGCGAGAAAAAGAGAGCAGACAGTGTTGACAAACAATGTCGCAACCTTGTGTGGGAACCGCAGGTGCAGAAACACACAAGAAGAATCCCGGTGGGATGCAGAAACTGGCAGAGAAATCTTCCATGCAACGTTCATTTTTTTGAGGGTCTGATGGACCCGTTGCATTTTGTGGCTTTTAATGCCTCACAATCAAACACTTTTATATTAAAATACTGAACAGATGTTTATTGGGATAAGGTGAACATCTGTTCAGTATTTTAACATAAAACATTACACAGGAGGAGGACAGAGTGTAGGTACACAGAACACCAGAGGGTCAAATGTGCGAGAAAATGAGAGCAGACAGTGTTGACAAACAACGTCGCAACCTTGTGCGGGAACCGCAGGTGCAGAAACACACAAAAAGAATCCCTGTGGGATGCGGAAACTGGCAGAGAAATTTTCCGTTCAACTTTCATGTTGTTGTTACTCAGCCAGCGTTTGCGGGTCTGATGGACCCGTTGCATTTTATGGCTTTTAATGCCTCACAATCAAACACTTGTATGTTAAAATACTGTACAGATATCACTATATCCCATTAAACATCTGTTTATTGTCCATCAGACCCACACAAAAATATGAACATTAAACAAGGGTTAAACAATTTCTACATTCATCCTATGTTCCGCTAGCATTTCCGTTCCGTGTCAGCTCTTCAACATTCAAACTATTCATACTACATTCGGTCTGCATTTCCGTTCAACTTCACTATTGGGGCAGGACTTGCCTCTTTTACTAAGCAATGTAACATTCAAACCTGCCAAAAAATGGTGATTTAATTATGATCTAGTCGTAATACATCAACCTATGTTGTTCCCCCCGTATGCTTATTTCATCTGCTAGGTTCATTCCAATGAACTGAATCTCTTCGACCATCTGACCCTGGCCCAGCGTTTCTTTGTTCTGCAGCTGCCAAGGTCTAACGGCGTTAAAAAAAAATGACCATTCCACACCATTGTTACTCGGATCAATACAGAGCGTGGTTGCCGAAACGTTTCTATCCGCCCCAATCTTGTTTCCCGACACATTTAAGGGAAACTATCGGCGAAGGCTACGCTGGGAGGTCGGCGTTCATAGTTGTGCTAAAAAACAACAAGGAGACAGTCCATTTGAGATCTTTTCATGTGTGCTAATGCCAGAATGTTGTTAACGAACGCCATCAACAACACCCGGGAGTGTGTTCGTCTTACCAGGCTCGCTCCGCTTACTCATTAGGCCTTCCTTTTTTCTTTCTTTCTTTTTTCTTTCCACATTTGAAGCCAATCAAAGCATGGGAGAGTACGTTTTCAATCGCCTGGGTGTACGTGGTATACAACCCTCGAGCGTTTCCCCATTCGGTTTGCATGCTTGTTTCTTAAAGGGGAACATTATCACAATTTCAAAAGGGTTAAAAACAATAAAAATCTGTTTCCAATGGCTTGTTTAATTTTTCTAAGTTTTTTTCAAAATGGTACACCTCCCGGAGTATCCCTAAAAACAGCTTTAAAGTTCTTGATTTTCGCTATTTGCGATGCGACTATCCATTTCCCTGTGACGTCATACAGGGCTGCCAATGTAAACAAACAATGGCGGTTACCACAGCAAGATATAGCGACATTCGTTCGGATTCAGACTCGGATTTTAGCGGCTTAAGCGATTCAACAGATTACGCATGTATTGAAACAGAAGGTCGGAGTATGGAGGCAGATAGCGAAAACGAAATTGAAGAAGAAATTGAAGCTATTGAGCGAAAAGCTATTGACGCTATTCGGCCATAGCGTGGGTATACCTAATGAAGTGGCCCATAGCATGGCTGCCTTATTAGCATCGCCGGTAAAATGTGCGGACCAAACGATCAGGACTTTCGCATCTTGTGACACTGGAGCAACTTAAATCCGTCGACTGGTAAGTGTTTGTTTCGCATTAAATGTGGGTATCTAGTTTCAAATGTACATACAGCTAGCAGAAATAGCATGTTAGCATCAATTAGCATAGCATGTTAGCATCGATTAGCTGGCAGTCATGCCGTGACCAAATATGTCTGATTAGCACATAAGTCAACAACATTTACAAAACTCACCTTTGTGATTTCGTTGACTTAATGGTTGCAAATGCATCTGCAGGTTATCCATACATCTCTGTGCCATGTCTGTCTTAGCATCGCCGGTCAAATGTGGAGACACTCTGGTACATTCAATGGGGGTCTGGCGGCAGATTTCTTGCCAGTGGTGCAACTTGAATCCCTCCCTGTTAGTGTTGTTACACCCTCCGACAACACACCGACGAGGCATTTCCCTGTGACGTCACACAGTGCTGCCAATGTAAACAAACAATGGGAATACCACAGCAAGATATAGCGACATTAGCTCGGATTCAGACTCGGATTTCAGCGACTTAAGCGATTCAACAGATTACGCATGTATTGAAACAGATGGTTGGAGTATGAAAGTATTGAAGAATAAACTTAAACTATTGAGCAAATAGCTATTGACGCTATTCATAGCCATATTATGGCCGAATAGCTGCGTTAGCATCGCCGGTAAAATGCGCCGACCAAACGATCAGGACTTTGGCATCTTGTGACACTGGAGCAACTTAAATCCGTCGATTGATAAGTGTTTGTTTCGCATTAAATGTGGGTGGAAGGAAACGTAATACAGTTGCAAATGCACCTGCAGGTTATCCATGTTTGCTTTAGCACCGCCGGTAAATAGCATGTTAGCATCGATTAGCGTAGCATGTTAGCATCAATTAGCTGGCAGTACACATCAACAAAACTCACTTTTGTGATTTCGTTGACTTTATAGTTGCAAATGCATCTGCAGGTTATCCATACATCTCTGTGCCATGTCTGCTTTAGCACCCCCGGTAAGTAGCATGTTAGCATCGGTTAGCGTAGCATGTTAGCATCAATTAGCTGGCAGTACACATCAACAAAACTCACTTTTGTGATTTCGTTGACTTTATAGTTGCAAATGCATCTGCAGGTTATCCATACATCTCTGTGCCATGTCTGCTTTAGCACCCCCGGTAAATAGCATGTTAGCATCGATTAGCTGGCAGTACACATCAACAAAACTCACTTTTGTGATTTCGTTGACTTTATAGTTGCAAATGCATCTGCAGGTTATCCATACATCTCTGTGCCATGTCTGCTTTAGCACTGCCGGTAAATAGCATGTTAGCATCGATTAGCGTAGAATGTTAGCATCAATTAGCTGGCAGTACACATCAACAAAACTCACTTTTGTGATTTCGTTGACTTTATAGTTGCAAATGCATCTGCAGGTTATCCATACATCTCTGTGCCATGTCTGCTTTAGCACCGCCGGTAAATAGCATGTTAGCATCGATTAGCGTAGGATGTTAGCATCTATTAGCCGGCAGTCACGCCGCGACCAAATACGTCTGATTAGCACATAAGTCGACAACATCAACAAAACTCACCTTTGTGATTTCGTTGACTTTATCGTTGCAAATGCATCTGCAGGTTATCCATACATCTCTGTGCCATGTCTGTCTTAGCATCGCCGGTCAAATGTGGAGACACTCTGGTACATTCAATGGGGGTCTGGCGGCAGATTTCTTGCCAGTGGTGCAACTTGAATCCCTCCCTGTTAGTGTTGTTACACCCTCCGACAACACACCCACGAGGCATGATGTCTCCAAGGTTCCAAAAAATAGTCGGAAAAAACGGAAAATAACAGAGCTGAGACCCGGTGTTTGTAATGTGAAAATGAAAATGGCGGGTGTGTTACCTCGGCGACGTCATCGCTAAAAGACGGATAAACAGAAAGGCGTTTAATTTGCAAAATTTCACCCATTTAGAGTTCGAAAATCGGTTAAAAAAATACATGGTCTTTTTTCTGCACCATCAAGGTATATATTGACGCTTACATAGGTTTGGTGATAATGTTCCCCTTTAATGGCTCCCCAACCACATGGGGTGTGAATGGAATTAGGGATTCCGGTAAGCCGCGGTTGTCTTTAATTAGGGAGATTTATTAATCTTCCAGCATGTTCCAGCAGCCGGGGGACTTCCTTTCTGCTAATTCCTCTGGCCTGCATCTGCTTGGCTGTTGTAAGAACATGCAAGAGGAGATGCATTCCCCGTCTGTGGTGTGCACTCATGCTGCTTGACAGCACTCCTGTCGACGATTCATGATGTCACAATGTGTTTCTACACCTTTGATTGATTGAGACTTTAATTGGTAGATTGCACATTACACCACTAAATGGTAACACCAGAATACGTTTTTCAACTTGGGGTCCACGCTAATCAATTCATGCATTTGATGAAGGCTTTTTTTGTGCGTGCCACCCAGCAATGCTTTATATGAGAGGGTGTTCAGCATGCTTAGAAAGATAGTGACAGAGAATAGAACAAGGATGGACAATTCAACCCCTAAGCCAGGGGTCATCAACGCGGTGCCCGCGGGCACCAGGTAGCCTGTACGGACCAGATGAGTCGCCCGCTGGCCTGTTCTAAAAATAGCTCAAATAGCAGCACTTACCAGTGAGCTGCCTCTATTTTTTGAATTGGATTTATTTACTAACAAGCTGGTCTCGCTTTGCTCCATCCATCCATCCATCCATTTTCTACCGCTTATTCCCTTTCGGGGTTGCGGGGGACGCTGGCGCCTATCTCAGCTACAATCGGGCGGAAGGCGGGGTACACCCTGGACAAGTCGCCACCTCATCGCAGGGCCAACACAGATAGACAGACAACATTTACACTCACATTCACATGCTCGACATTTTTAATTCTAGGAGAGACAAAACTCAAATGGAATCGAAGAAAATATTTTAAAGACTTGGTCTTCACTTGTTTGAGTAAATTCATTTGTTTATTTACTTTGCTCCTTATAACTTTCAGAAAGACAATTTTAGAGAAAAAATACAACCTTAAAAATGATTTTAGGATTTTTAAACACATATGCAGGTGGTGTTCATATTATTAGAATATCATGAAAAAGTTTCAGTAATTATATTCAGAACGTGAAACTTACATATTATATCAATTCATTACACACAAAGTGATATATTTGAAATGTTTATTTCTTTAAATTTAAATGATTAGTACTGACAATTACTGAAAATCCCAAATTCAGTATCTCAGAAAATTAGAATATTAGTTACGACTAGTACCAAAAAATATTTTTTAGAAATGTGGGCCAACTGAAAAGTATGAACATGGACAATCAATACTTAGTTGCAGCTCCTTTTGCCGGAATTGCTGCAGCAATACGGCGTGGTATAAAGTCGGCCAGTCTGTTGCACTCCTCAGGTGTTATGAGAGCCCAGCTTGCTTTAATAGTGGCCTTCAGCTCTTCATCATTGTTGGGTCTGGCATCTGGCATCTTCCGCTTCACAATACCCAAATAGGTTTTCTATGGGGTTAAGGTCAGGTGAGTTTGCAGGGATACCATGGTCCTTAAACCAGGTACTGGTAGATATGGCACTGTGTGCAGGTGCCAAGTCATGTTGGAAAATGAAATCTTCACCTCCATAAAATTGGTCCGCGTCAGGCAGCATAAAGTGTTCTAAAACTTCCTGGTAGACTGCTGCATTGACCCTAGACCTCAGGAAACACAGTGGACCAACATGGCACCCCAGACCATTACCCATTGTGGAAATTTGACATTGGACTTCAGGCAACGTGGATTCTGTGCCTCTCCTGTCTTCCTCCAGACTCTGGGACCTTGATTTCCAAAGGAGATACAACATTTACTTTCATCTGAAAACATAACTTTGGACCACTCAGCAGCAGTCCAGTCCTTTTTGTCTTGAGCCCAGGCGAGACGCTTTTGACGTTGTCTCTTATTCAAGAGTGGCTTTACACAAGGAATGCGACAGCTGAAGCCCATATCTTGCATACGTCGCTGCGTGGTGGTTCTTGAAGCACTGACTCTAGCTGCAGTCCACTCTTTGTGGATCTCCCCCACATTTTTGAATGGGTTTTGTTTGACAATCCTCTCCAGGGCGCAGTTATCCCTCTTGCTTGTACACTTTTTTCTACCACATCTTTGTCTTCCCTTGGCCTCTCTATTAATGTGCTTGGACACAGAGTTCTGGGAACATCCAACCTCTTTGGCAATGACCTTTTGTGTCTTGCCCTCCTTCTTTAAAGTATCAATGGTCATCTTTTGGACAGTTGTCAAGTCAGCAGTCTTCCCCATGATTGTGTGTCGTACAGAATCAAAACGAGAGACCATTTAAAGGCTTTTCCAGGTGTTTTGAGTTAGTTAGCTAATTAGAGTGTGGCACCAGGTGTCTTCAATATCTGACCTTTTCACCATATTCTAATTTTCTGAGATGTTGAATTTAGGGTTTTCATTGGTTGTCAGCTATAATCATCTCCTTTTTGGCAAAAAAACACTTGAAATGTATCAGTCTGTTTGGAATTAATTTATACATTCTAAAAGTTTCTAAATGGAATTACTGAAATAAATCAACTTTTTCATGATATTCTAATAATATGACCAGCACCTGTACCTTTTTACCTTTTAAATTCCTTCCTCTTCTTTCCTGACAATTTAAATCAATGTTCAAGTAAATATATATTTTTTTTATTGTAAAAAATAATAAATACATTTTCTATTTAATTGTTCATTTTAGCTTCTGTTTTTTCGACGAAGAATATTTGTGAAATTTGTCTTCAAACTTATTACGATTAAAATTCAAAAAAATTATCCTGGCAAATTTGGAAAATCTGTAGAATCAAATTTAAATCTTTTTTCAAAGTCCTTTGAATTTCTTTTAAAATTTCTGTTCTGGAAAATCAAGAAGAAATAATGATTTGCTTGGTCCAATTTGTTATATATTCTAACAAAGTGCAGATTGGATTTTAACCTATTTAAAACATGTCATCGAAATTATAAAATTAATCTTAATCAGGAAAAATTACTAATGATGTTCCATAAATTCTTTATTTACATTTTTCAAAAAGATTCGAATGAGCTAGTTTTTTTTCTTATTTTTTTCAGTTGAATTTTGAATTTCAAAGAGTCGAAATTGAAGATAAACTATGTTTCAAAATTACATTTTCATTGTTTTCATGTTTTGTCCTCTTTTAAACCGTTCAATTAAGTGGTTTTTTCATCATTTATTCTCTACAAAAAACCTTGCGTAAAAGGGGAGAAAATGTACGATGGAATGACGGATAGAAATACCCATTTTTTTTATACGTATAGATTTATTAATTAAAAGTAAATTGAGCAAATTTGCTATTTCTGGCAATTTATTTAAGTGTGTATCAAACTGGTAGCCCTTTGCATTAATCAGTACCCAAGAAGTAGCTCTTGCTTTCAAAAAGGTTGGTGACCCCTGCCCTAAACTCACTCTTTCCTGCAAATTTAATGTCACAGGGGCGGCATAGCTCGGTGGGTAGAGTGGCCGTGCCAGCAACTTTAGGGTTGCAGGTTCGATTCCCGCTTCCGCCATTCTAGTCACTGCCGTTGTGTCCTTGGGCAAGGCACTTTACCCACCTGCTCCCAGTGCCACCCACACTGGTTTAAATGTAACTTAGATATTGGGTTTCACTATGTAAAGCGCTTTGAGTCACTAGAGAAAAGCGCTATATAAATATAGGTCACTTCACAGATCCTGCCCATTCCTATGCTCCTTCAAAGGCTGCGCTACCAGCTGCAAAGCATTGCACTTCAAATACAACTGTGACAGTCTCTTGCTGTCGTGCGGGGTCTCAGGACCACCAAGGAAGGACATTCTTTTATTTTTCAATGATAAAAAGTCCATGATTGTTTCTTTTATGCCACTCCACCTTTTCAGTCGCGTGCGTCTTCGTCTACCTGTGGCTCTCTCTCTCTCTCTCTTTCGGCAGCCGCGTCCTTCTGGCTCCTTTTGTCTCCATCTCCCCCCCGGCTTTTATAGCCACTTTTATACAGTGCGAGAGGAGATTTTAAATTGTGCCCAGCTGGGCGAACCATGCACCTGATAATATTCGCTGCTTTCTCACAGTCCACGCCTCCTCGCCGCCATCTTGGGCCGGGCTCCGCGTGCCCTGCCTCGCTGTTGGACTGCCGGCTCTGCCTCTCCACAACAACAATGAGTAGAAGAGCGTTATCTGTGTGTATATGTGTAAATAAATGAATATATATATATATATATATATATATATATATATATACATATATATATATATATATATATATATATATATATATATATATATATATATATATATATATATGAAGAGTTCATACGCAAAAACCGATAAAGTTGATAAAGTTTAGCCCAGCCTCGGTAATATATAGTCCGCCACTTCTATTGTGGTATACCAAAATCAATTTGTTTGCAAATGCGGACAAATGCCGCTTTTAACGTCATTTAGTTCAGCGATTTATTGCAAAGGCCGATAAGCGCCATGGATCATCTACCACAAAAGCCGATAT